>NC_041382.1:674123500-674233457 GCF_002162155.2 Triticum dicoccoides | reverse complement strand
GGGGCATCCATGCGAAGAGAGATCAATCCCTGCTAGTCTCAGACACCACATAGGGAGGAGAAGAGAGCAAGCCGTTCCCTTCTTCCTCCTCTTGCCAACAGCTCAAGGAGCACCGTGTAGCTACTTGTTCATCTAGTGACCATGCGAAGACCCCGCAGAGCAGCAGTAGGGGTGTTATCTCCACGGAGAGCCCCGAAGCTGGGTAAGATTCGCCGGCGTGCATGTCTTCGCCTCATCCCGTTTCCAGGCACCAGCGACGTCTTACTGGCTCCCACAATGATAAGCCACTCGTTGGCATATGTCGCACCTACCACCCGACATTTGGCGCCCACCATGGGGCCAGGTGCACCATCGTCCGGAGACCTGTTCTGGACAGGAACCCTCTTCCTCCCCCGCGAGCGTAACCAGCCCGGCACGCCCGATGGCGCTTGCCACGACGTGCTACAAGGCGTCACCAACATCTATGCGGCGAGCAGCCTCGCCAATATCCTTGACAAGACTCTCATCTCTGACGAGCTCGCCCCCGACGCGGGCACCGACCACCTCGTCAACCTCCTCGGCCAGCTCCACGTCTCCGGCGAGCCTGCCGTGGACTTGGAGTCGGTTGGCTCCACTGATCTGATGCCTGTTGACTCCGACACGGCCTCACTCGACACGTTCCCCACCAAATTCGCGATCTACAACGACCCACTTCCCCGGGCTGATGGCTGCGACGCTGTCACCACCGAGGTGATGGTCATCGGCCACGGCGGCGCTTCTGACAAGAGCGCCCACGATGCCCTGCACGCGGCGGTCCACGACTTGTCCCTCCCCCTCCCGGCTGATGCCGATGCTGAAGCACTAGAAGCTCGCCGCCTCGCCCTCCTCGCGGAGGGCCGGAAGTTGGTTTCCATGAGACGCCTCGCTGAGGCCCACCGACACGAAGCCGACCGCGCCGCCTTTGGCACGCCGCCCCCATGCGGGCCTAGCCGGGCCGGCGTTGTCAGACAGCGCGGCGCTGTTGTCGCCGATATGCTAGGAGTCGACCACCTAGTCTACGCTACTCCACTCGAGAACCTGCATGCTGCCCAGGCGGCCGTAGAGGAGCTAGATGGACTGGGGGCCGAAGAGCTCCCCCACATGACCCGACGCATCCAGCAGCTGATCGGTGCAGCTGCGCAGCGGCACGAAGCCGACGCCCGCGCGGAAAGCCTTCCCCCGCGCCAGATCACGGCGCGACGTGCCGGACGCCGACTACGGGTAAAACCCGCACGCGGCGCGAGAAAGAATCGGCTGCCAGCCGAAGCCGAACCCGAATCTCCATTGAGCGAGACGCAGAAGGCCACCCCCGGGCCGTGGAGTGGCGGGGCAACCTGCCTCCGCCCCGGCCCCATGGAGAGAGATATCCCACCCCACCACCTGTTGCGCATCCGAGTCTCAGCAGCCGGCTAGGTCGCCGCGAAGGAGTCGGCGAGAACGACGCCCGCCATCGGATCGACCGCCTGGCGCGATCCCTGGCGCTAGAAGAAGAAGACGACGTCGGCCCGCCTTGCTTCGGCCCCCGCATCCGCGACGAGCCTTTCCCCAAAGGGTTCTCGCTCCCAAGAGACACGCCCAAGTACAATGGCTCCGTGAAGCCGGAAGATTGGTTGATCGACTACTCCACGGCGGTTAGCATAGCCAACGGCAACAGGCGCGTTGCCGTGAAGTACGTGCCCCTCATGCTGCAGGGCACGGCGCGGACCTGACTCAACAGCCTCAAGCCATACAGCATCAACAGCTGGCTAGACTTCAGTAGCACCTACAAGCGGGCTCCCAAGCCCAGACAGCTCTCCTTGTGCATACAAGGCCCCGCCGAGTCCACTCGCGACTACCTCACGTGTTGGGCCGAGCTCCGCAACTCTTGCGAAGGGGTGCATGAGGTGCAATCCATAGAATACTTCACTGCCGGGTGCCGAGAAGGCACCCTCCTCAAGCACAAGCTCCTCTGCGATGAGCCGACTACCCTCGACGAGCTTCTGATCATAGCGGACAAGTACGCCACCGCCGACTCCTCGATGAAAACCGAACTCCGGGTAGACGCGTCCGGAAAGGTACTCAACCCGGCGCCCAAGACGCCAGCTGGGGACTCCGGCCGACGCCCACACTAGAATGACCACAAGCGTAAGGGCCCGGTGCCGCCCTCCACCAGTCGGCAAGTGGCCACAGTCGAAGACGAGCAGCCCGAAGCGCGGCCCGCACCCAAGAAGCAGAGGGGCGGCAAGCCGGCTTGGCAGCCGGCCTTCTCCTACGAGCAGACTCTCGACGCCCCGTGCAAGTTCCACAGCGGCGCGAAGCCGTCCAACCACACGACCCGGAAGTGCCACTGGCTCACCCGAATCTCTAAACGCGAAGGGCTCGCGCCGCCTCCGCCTGCCGGTCCGCCGCCTCCGGCTCCGCAGCCGCCGGCCGCTCGGCCCGCAGTCGGAGCCATGCACGATGAGTTCCGCGACGAGCATGCCGCCTATATCATCTTTACAAGTCAGCCCGAAGACCAGCGCAGCAAACGCCGAGAGCACCAAGAAGTCAGCATGGTTGCTGCCAACCCCGCCGAGCACATGCACTGGTCAGAAAAACCTATCAGCTGGAGCCGGACCGACCACCCAGAGGTGATGCCGTCTCCTGGCTCTTATGCGTTGGTTTTGGATGCCACCCTTGCAACGGATAGACACGCTACCCGATTCTCCCGTGTGCTGATAGACGGCGGGAGCAGCATCAACATCCTGTACCGTGACACCATGGAGAAGCTGAATGTCAAGACGAAGCAACTCATGCCTACTCGGACTATGTTCCATGGCATCGTACCCGGCCTGTCCTGCGCCCCCATTGGCAACATCAAGATTGATGTACTTTTTGGGGACAAGGAGCATTTCCGCCGGGAAGCGATCTGGTTTGAAGTGGTGGACCTGGAGAGCCCTTACCATGTATTGCTTGGCCGACCTGCCTTGGCCAAGTTCATGGCAGTTCCCCACTACGCATACCTCAAGATGAAGATACCGAGCACCAAAGGCGTCATCACCATAGCCGGCGATTACAAGAAGTCCTCTGAGTGCGCAGCAGCCAGCAGTCGGCTGGCCGAGTCCCTTGTGATTGCCGAAGAAAAGAAGATGTTGGACCGAGTCGTGGCCATGGCTGGCAAACAGTCGGCCTTGTCCCCCGATCCCAAGGAGCATGATGCTCAAGGATCTTTCCAGCCGGCCAAGGAGACGAAGAAGATACCTCTTGACCCCGAGCACCCAGAGAGGTTTGCCGTCATCGGGGAAAACCTAAACAGCAAATAGGAAGGCGAGCTCGCCGATTTCCTCCATGAGAATCGGGACATCTTTGCATGGTCCCCCAAGGACATGTCGGGCGTCCCGAAGGAATTCGCCGAGCACAAACTACACGTCCGAGAAGACGCAAACTAGTCAAACAACCCCTACGCCGACTGTCGGAGGAGAAACGCAGGATTGTGGGAGAGGAGATAGCCCGGCTTCTGGCAGCCGGCTTCATTATGGAAGTTTTCTTTCCAGAGTGGCTCGCCAACCCGGTCCTCGTGCTAAAGAAAAACAACAAGTGGCGCATGTGTATAGACTACACGAGCCTCAACAAGGCCTGCCCCAAAGATCCCTTTGCCCTGCCAAGGATTGACCAAGTGATAGACTCCACGGCCGGATGCGAGCTGTTAAGTTTCTTGGATGCTTACTCAGGGTATCACCAGATAAAGTTAAATCCGGCAGACCGCCTGAAGACCGCCTTCATCACGCCATTCGGAGCCTTCTGCTACCTGACTATGACATTCGGCTTGAGAAATGCCGGTGCCACTTTTCAGCGTTGCATGCAGAAGTGCCTCCTCAAGCAACTCGGCAGAAATGCCCACGTCTACGTAGATGACATTGTAGTGAAGACGGAGAAGCGTGGCACCTTGTTGGAAGACCTCAAGGAAACATTTGAGAACCTACGCCGGTTCCAAATCAAGCTTAACCCCAAGAAATGCGTGTTCGGAGTGCCAGCCGGCCAGCTCCTAGGCTTCCTAGTCTCCGAACGCGGCATCAAATGCAACCCAGTAAAGATCAAGGCCATTGAGAGAATGGCGATTCCCACCAAACTTCGAGACGTCCAGAAGTTTACCGGATGCTTGGCCTCCCTGAACCGCTTCATCAGCCGGCTCGGAGAGAAAGCTCTTCCCCTCTACCGCCTCATGAAGAAGACCAACCACTTCGAGTGGAATGATCAAGCCAATCAAGCTTTTCACGAGATGAAGAAGATGCTGGCCACACCGCCTGTCCTGGCGGCGCCGACTGAGAAAGAGCCCATGCTCCTCTACATAGCTGCAACCAGCCAGGTGGTCAGCACCGTCATCGTAGTCCAACGCCCATAGGAAGGCCGAGCCCAGCCGGTCCAGAGGCTGGTGTACTATTTGAGAGAGGTGTTGTCTACCTCGAAGCAGAACTACCCGCACTACCAGAAGATGTGCTACGGCGTGTACTTTGCCGCCAAGAAGATGAAGCCCTACTTCCAAGAGCATCCCATCACGGTTGTATGCACCGCCCCGCTGGCCGAGATCATAGGCAGCCGAGATGCATCCGTCCGGGTGGTGAAATGGGCCATCGAGCTGGCCCCCTATACGATCTTCTACCAGCCTCGCACCGCTATCAACTCCCAAGCTTTAGCCGACTTCCTCGTCGACTGGGCCGAGACCCAGTACCTAACGCCGGCTCCCGACTCCACTCATTGGCGCATGCACTTCGATGGGTCCAAGATGCGCACCGGCTTGGGAGCCGGCGTCATCCTCACCTCTCCCAAAGGCGACAAGCTCAAATACACGCTGCAAATTCACTTTGCCGCCTCCAACAACGTGGCCGAGTACGAGGCGCTCATACACGGGCTCCGGCTTGCCAAAGAACTCGGCATTCGCCAGATCCTATGTTATGGCGACTCGGACTTGGTGGTCCAGCAATCATCCGCTGACTGGGATGCCAAGGACACAAATATGGCAAGCTACCGCTTCCTCATTCAGCAGATCAGTGGGTATTTTGAAGGATGCGAGTTCCTCAATGTACCACGAGCCGACAACGAGCCAGCTGATGCCCTGGCTCGAATAGGCTCCACTCGGCAAGCAATACCAACTGGTGTCTCTCTACAACGCCTCCTCAAGCCGTCTATCAAGTCGTCTCCAGAGTCCGATTCCATCTTCGTGCCGCCTGACCCCGACGCAGCCGGCTCGAAGAACCAAGCAGGTGACCTGGGGACTTCGATAGTCGGCTAGGGGGTATCAGCAGGCGGCTCAGGGACTTCCATAGTTACGCCCGACCCGGGGACTGCGGTAGTCGGCCCGGAGACTACACCAACACAATAGGCGGCGGCCGACTCCAGCATTTCACCGCCCAGCCCGCCCGCTGGTCGCAGTAGCCGTTCTGGCAATAGAAGAAGTCGCAGCTCCGTCATGGGCTCAATCCATCCTCAACTTCCTAATAAACCAAGATCTGCCGGCTGACGAAGTAGAGGCAAGACAAGTCCAACGCCGAGCCGGAGCATACACAATCGTCAACAGAGAACTCGTCAAGCGCAGTGTCACTGGAGTCCTCCAGCGATGTGTTGAGCAAGAGAAGGGCATTGCAATCCTCAGGGACATCCACCAATGAGAATGCAGCCACCATGCGGCCTCAAGATCACTCATCGCCAAAGCCTTCCGCCATGGCTTCTTTTGGCCGACTGCTTTGGATGACGCCAAGAAGTTAGTTAAACATTGCAAAGGGTGCCAACTCATCAGCTCCAAGCAACACATGCCGGCTTCAGCACTCAAGACCATTCCCCTCACTTGGCCCTTCGCTGTTTGGGGACTGGACATGGTGGGCCCATTCAAGACGGCGCGCGGCGGCATGACACATCTGCTTGTCGCCGTGGACAAATTCACCAAATGGATTGAGGCAAAGCTGATCAAGAAGCTGAATGGGCCGACTGCCGTGACATTTATCACAGATATAACAACTCGGTACGGCATACCTCACAGCATCATCACCAACAATGGCACGAATTTCGCCAAGGGAGCCTTGGCACGTTTCTGCGCGACGCAAGGCATCCGGTTGGACCTAGCGTCCGTCGCCCACCCGCAGTCAAACGGCCAGGTCGAGCGAGCCAACGGCCTCATCCTTTCCGGCATCAAGCCCCGACTGATCGTACCACTGGAGCGTTCAACCGTTGTTGGCTCGATGAGCTGTCGGCTGTCCTCTGGAGTCTGCGCACTACACCAAACAAGTCAACCGGCTTCACTCCTTTCTTCCTCGTATATGGTGCCGAGGCGGTCATCCCAACTGACACCGAGTTTGACTCGCGTCGAGTAACCATGTACACGGAAGCCGAGGCGAAGGAAGCATGAGAAGACGGCGTCGACCTGCTGGAAGAAGGTCGGTTGTTAGCCCTCAGCCGGTCCGCCATCTATCAGCAGGGCCTGTGCCGCTACCACAGCCGGAAGGTCAAGCCAAGATCCTTCCAAGAGGGCGATCTTGTGCTCCGGCTGATCCAGCGAACAGCCGGCCAGCACAAGCTCTCAACCCCTTGGGAGGGCCCCTTCGTCATCAGGAGAGCCTTAGGCAATGACTCCTACTACCTGATCGACGCGCAGAAGCCGAAGGCACGAAAGAGAGACGACTCCGGCAAGGAGTCGGAACAACCATGGAACGCCAACCTCCTCCGAAGGTTTTACAGTTGAAATGCAGTATGTATCACGCTAACTTTTGTACTAAGTTCGAGATAATAGGCCCCCCGAGGAGAGCTCGGGGACTGCCATCTTTTGTCTATGAAATGAAAAGTATCATGCTTATGGCCTTGTCATTGCATTCACTTTTTTCCGTCCGACACCGGGTTCGACTAGTCGGCCCGGGGACTGGCCGCGTGGAGTTATATTAGAAGTCCTACCCGCAGTCAGACAAGTAGTGTGTCGGCTCCCAAGCTCTCTCTTGCCAAAAGTCGCAGTTCGAAGAACCGGCTGTCTGGCTGGCAAGAGTTAAGGGCAGGAACAGGTTCCCACACGAAAAATGGCTAGGGACTAACGGACTAATATAACAAAAGCCGGTTTTTCTCCCACCATCGACCGGCTACCAGAGTAGCCGGCCGGCCGGCTTCCATTCACCTCGCTCCATTCTAAGAAAGCTCGAGTACTTGCCTTCCCAGAAGGGGAAGGCGGCAAAGGAAACAACCTAAGGATAAAAAGCATACATTAATGGAAACCAAGCACGCAATAATATTTACATAAAAGACCTTCAAAAGGCCAGCATTCGACATAGTTTGAATACACCCCCAGCGGGTGGAACTGCGCAAGTTTGATAAAATCGTTCAAAAGACAACAAGCAGGAAAAAAGAAAGACGACAGACTAAGCCAAGGGAGCGACTGGCGAGTCGGGCAGGTCGGTGGAGACGGCAGTGCCGGCTGGAGGAGTGGCCGGCTGGCGAACCTCGGCATCATCATCGCCTCCCGCAGAGGGCGCGCTAGCACGTGCCTCATTGCTGGAGGCACGATCAGGCTGAGGCTGGCTGGCCGCTTCACCGCCCGGCTCAACGTCTTCGCCCTCCTCTCCTTCGTCATCTTCGCCTTCATCGCTGGAGGCGATCTCCTCTGCCGAGTCTTCACCCGCTGCCGGGTCCAGCCCGAACCACTCCTCCGGCTGGGCAGCGCCGTCATCATTAATTTTAGGAGCGAAGACGCTGATGTCAGTACACTCGGCGATCGTCGAAGCGCGCTGAGCGATAGCCGGCTGCACCTCCTCCAGCTCTTCGTCGGCCTCTAGCCGCCAGGTGCGCAGCTGGTCCAGGTTCAGCCCCGGATACCAAGCTCGGACAAATTCCAACGCCCGCCCAGCTCCAAGCCGGGCCGCTGATGCTTTCCAAGCCTCGAAGCGGCCAACCGCAACTTCTAGCCAGTCGGCAGTCCGACTCGGGGTGCAGGGAGTCGTCTCGCTTGGCCAGAGGGCAGCTAACACCTGCGCCCCGGAGCGCTGGAGGCGGCGGAGCATACGATGAGCCGGCTGCAGCCGCGCTTGGACCGACGATAGTTGCTCCTCAAGCGTCCGACTCGCGTCCGGCGCGATGTCGGCCCCCGCCTGACGGCGCGCTTCGCGATGGGCCTCGATGGTTTGGATAGCAAAGACGGAGTAGCCGGGAAAGTAGTCTGCACAGAGAATAAAAAGTAGCACAAGTCAGAACATAAATCAGGCGGTAAGGGGCATGCAAGGAGCGAGGAAGGCGGCTTACCGTCGATCCAATCCTCAATACGGCCGAAGCCTTCATTTAGCGCTTGCCTGGTTTCAGCCCAGCCCACCGCTTCGGTCTCGAACTCGGCCTTCAGGGCGGCTTTGTTATCCCACGCCTTCTTCAGGGCCGCCTTATGGCTCTCCTCCTGGTCAGCCAGCTTCTTGGCCAGGCGGTCGCGCTCCAGGACCAAGGTGTCGTACTCAGTCTCCTTGGCGCAAAGGGCGGCCTGCGCCTCGCTGAGTTGCCCCCTCAAGTCGGCATTGGCTCCTGCAAGCATGAAGACAAAGGAAAAATTAATAAGGGGAAGTCGTCAAGGAAGATCCGACCCGGCTGCTCAGCAGTCGGCCCGAATCTCGGGGACTACACCCAGTGGGTGTGCTGACGCGCCCCCACAGGAGATGAACAAGACAAACACGCACTCCGGCTGCTGGTCAGGTCCTCAGTTCTCCGGCCCAGCTCCTGAGCCTGGGAGTTGAAGGCGGCTGCGCGAAGGTTATGATACTCCTGGAAGATTATAAAGGAGGCAAGGATAAGTTAAGTTGTCAAGACCTAGTAAGTTCCAAACTGCCTGCGCAGCAGCCGGCTTGGAACTCGGGGACTACACCCAGTGGGTACGCTGACGCGCCCCCACGGAAGAAATCGAAAGAGCAAAATAACCAAGGACAGAAGACTCACCCGGATGACAGCCCGCGTCGAGAGAAACTCTTGAGTGTATCGCTGCAGCGAGGCGGCCTGAGCTTGAAGCCGGTTCCGGACCTCCTGGGCCACCGCGTTCAGCTCGCCCGTCCCCCCACTGGGAGTCCACTCGGACGTGCTGACGCTGGCCGTCTCCAGGGCCTCTGTCGTCTGGCTGGCGCCCGCTGCTCGGTGCGGTTCCGGCGCGGAGGCGCCACCCCCTGCGCGTCGGCGCAATGCCGGCTGCACCTCGAGGCCGGCCCCTGCCGCCGGCTCGCCCCTGGACGGCTGCTCTAGCGCCGCAGCTGATTGGCCGCTTTGGCCCGCTCCAGTCGGCGCCGTCTGCGACGCCCCCTCCATGAAGATCACGGGATCCTCCCGCCTCCCCATCACTAGCGGGCCTTGGTCGACCTCCTCCGACGGGGGCACGGGAACGTCGGGGGCCACAGCGCGGAGGGGAACAACGAGCAGCGGAGGCCGGTTGTGCGAAGCCTCCGCCTCCGTCTCCGCGGCTGCCGCCTTCGCCCGGGCCTTGGCCGCCGCATCGGCCTGCTCCTTCATCGCCTGGGCGGTCCTTCGCTCCGCCGCCTCCCGCTCCTCCCGCGCCTCCCGCGCGTTCTGCTTCGTGGCCTCCTTAAGGTCGGCGCGGGGATCCACGCGGCGGGAGCTTGAGGACCCTCCAATCGGCCCGACTACGGAGCCGCCAGGACCTCGCTCGAGAGAAAGCGGCGCCCTGTCCGGCAAGAAAAGAAAGGTTTAGAAGAGTTTCGGACGAAGAAGACAAAAAATATATACGCAAGACATTCGACGACTTACGCAGAGATCGCCTGCGGCTGCTTCACCGCCTTGCGGAAGTCGGCCGCCTTCGCGGCCGCCTCATCCCGCTTGGTCGCCGCCGTGGAGGCCTTGGATTTTTTCGGCCGGCTGCCGAAGAAGGTCGACGCGGCCCGACGCTTCTGCGCGCCGCCACGGGCAGCCGACACGACAGACGAGCCCGCGCCTTGATGATCGGGCGCCGGCTGGCGGTGCGGGGCGACTTCGACCTCGTCGTCATCCGGCCAGTCCTCGAAGCTGGCCCCGAGTCCTGCGCCTCCGGCCTCGTCTCCTTCCCCCACGATGGCGCCTTCCATGGCGGCCGCTCCCCGGTCCGGATCGTCGGTGTCGTCCACCGTGCGGTCGGGGAGGTGCCGGCGCTCTACCCCCGCGGCCCCGGCTATCGGCGAGAGAAGAGGGTTCTGCAAAAGGCAAACGAGCTGATCAAGAGTCGGCTATCATGAGGCCGGCTACAAAAAGGAAGAAAAGAAAAAAGAACTTACGGCAGGCGGAGGCTTGGCGCGAGAATACGGCTCCTTGCCGTATCGCCAATCCTCGACGAGCTTGCAGTTGGAGATATAATTCACCATGTAAGACACCTCTGCGTGAGGCATCTCCCTGGTGCTCAGCCGACACGGGTCGAAGCGGCCGCTCATTTGGCAGATCATGTGAGGCCGGCCTTGGAGCGAAAGAACCCGGCGCTCCATGAAGGCGGCCACCAAGTCGGCTCCAGTCAGGCCCTCCGACTGGATCATCACCCGAAGCCGGGAGACGGCTGCATTCCCGGCCTGAGACAGCGACCTGGCCCGGTAGCTCCACGAAGGCTGCCTCCCAGCCGGCGGGCCGGCTACGTAATCCGGCAGGTTGACGTAGTCGCCTTGCTGGGCGACGTTCTTCACGTAGAAATAAGACCTCTGCCAAAGCTTCACCGACTGGATCAGTGGAATGGATGGGAACGGATTGTTCTCGCTCGCCCGCCTCATGGCAATGAAGGCTCCGTAGGGGCGGGCACGCCCGCGATGACGGTGCCGAGCTTGCTTTTGAAGAACTCCCCCCAGAGCTCGAGCGTGGGGAGAACTCCAAGAAAGCCCTCGCACAGGGTGACGAAGGCCGACAGCAGGATCACCGCGTTGGGCGTGAGGTGATGCGGCTGGAGGTGGTAGAACTCGAGGAAGGCTCGAAGGAATCCGGCTGCTTCTAGGCAAACCTCCTGGTTGTCTTTGCACCCCCACCTCCTTTATCACTGAGCGGTCATTTAACGAAAACTAGACTTTCTCAATTTAGAGACTTAAGAGCAGAAGAAAAAAATGGGAAAATTCCACCATCTCCCAAAAAGAGATGTGGCAATCTTGAAGAGAAAATTATCTACCTTGCAAAGGTATCTCGGCGGGATCAAATATATGACGAGATTGCCAGACACATAATGATATCTATACTACCTAATATCGTCATGATATCAGCCAATTTCATTTTTTTAACTAGCTGAGGAAGAATTTGCAATATCTTTATATGGATAGATTCTATGGGGTTATTGCTTAGTAAGTCTATTTTGTACAAGAGCCCCTCCTATCTGATAGAAAAGGGTCCCATGATCCCGAGCCGATCTTACCTTGGCTCGCAAACCCCAAGTTTGTCTATGAAGAGCTAATCTAATTGTATTTTTTTTTCTAGAATGGATTTCTTATGTGGAATACTAATGGATAGGGCTTCGTTGCTAAGTGCTACAAGATCTAGTGCACTGGAACTCGTGGTTATGGACTCGAATCCTTTAGTATGGAACATTGTCTTTTCCAAGTAAAAACCCGGTTCGTGTATATATTTTACAGAAACGTGAAATCAAAGTTGGGGATAAAGTAGCCGGAAGACATGGGAATAAAGGGATCATTTCCAAAATTTTGCCTAGGCAAGATATGCCCTATTTGCAAGATGGAACAACAGATCCGTTTTTCGAGTCCATGATATAATATAACCAAATTGGATAGATCTTCCACCTGTTTAGCTAAGAAAGAATAGATACAGAGGTGGATAATAGATCGATATGAAGATCATGAGCTGCCCCATAATGAAATCGCCAGTAGTCGCGAATATCTCCTTCTTCCCTAATCCAAGATTGGAGAAAGAAGATCTAAGAGGGACCTATGGAGAATGTAGTCAGAAATCCATAATAGAGTCCGACCAGAACGACCGAATTAATTATCCTCATCGAGAAACTTAGACTACTAAATAGAAAAGATTTGAAAATCATGGCATGGGTCTCCTTTTTTTCTTTCTTTAGAGTTTTCTATATGCACAATTTCTCGATGTTTCGATGAGAATTTCTTGACTTTCCATATATAGAAAGAGATGCTTTTGTACCCTTTCTTTAAAATGTAAAGTGGACGTTCCGGCTTGCCGGGAGGCCGAAGCCGCGCAGGCAGTGCGAGCGGAAGATCACCCACTCGCCCTCCTCCGGCGTCGGCGAAATCTCCCTCGCCGGTGCTTTGACGAACCCGCACAAGGTTCTCGCCGGGCAGACGCCGCGTCCGGCGGAGGAACTCGACGTGGTCCTCGTGGACGTTGGAGCCATCCCATGAGCTCGACAGCACCATGGGAGTGATGCCGCGGGGAGCAAGACGAAGCGACGGCGGAACAGCGCGACAAAGAGTTGCTGCGGCGAAGAGAAGAAGAAGGAGGGCGAGAAGGGGCGGAGTGAGGGAGAGCGGGCGAGCCTCTGCCGCTCCCCCTCCTCCTCCTACTTATAGACCGCGCGGCGGAGCCGACGAGGCACGGAGTGGGGGAACGTGGGGATCAACTGTGCCCACTCCCCCATGTCCCGCGATTATTGTGCCTTGATGGCAGAATAAAACCGCCGCGGGAAGGCGAGCGGTCCATGTGGGCCGCAGAAGATCCGCGCTCGGACCGAGGCCTGCGAGTGGCGGGCCCGGGCCTGCGGCGGCGTCCCGTCGCACGCATATGTTGGCAGGATTTCCTCGCCACGTGGCCCGCGTTCCCGCCTACGAGAAATGGAGCTTTTCCGAAGACGGCGCGCACGAGCAAAGCCGGCCCCTCGGGATAGGAAGCTGACCTAGCTTCTCGTCCCTTTGTCAGCCTCGAAGCTTGATCAGCTTCGGGGACTACTGTCGGAGTAAATAACCATGGGTAGCCTAGCCGGCTCCCCCTGGCCCTTCTGAAAAAATTACGAGCCGATTCGGCCCTCAAGAATCCTAGACGCAGGGCCGCCTTCCCCTTGCCGGCTGTCTCCAGGCCAGCTATCGAAAGGCGGCCCGACATCAGCCCTCATGAAGAGAAGCCGCGGGAGGGCCGGCTCCGAGAAGCCGGCCGCGAGAAGGCCGACTCCAAGAAGCTGGCTCCCACAAAGCGGTCAAGATCGTACCCTCGAAGTCTGCATCCACATAACGGCGATGTGATGGGGCGTGGCTACAGTGAAGCCTGCCACCCTCGAATCCTGGAGCACGCCTGGCACAGTGCGCTGTACGGGTGGCCATGACCGTCCGGTGCAGCACTGTTGCCACGTTGACCCTGATGTCATCCATGACGGGCTACCCGTACGGCCCACGGGTGGTGGGCCCCCTCGGATAGAGAGACACCCGAAGGCGGCCAGACCTCCCCCAGTCGGCCCAAGATAGAGCCGGCTCCCCACATCCGGCTTGCCACCTCCATCGAAGAAGGCGCCCCATTAAGGAGACAAGACGCGGTGGGGCTACAGTGATCGCCCACCGGGCAGCGGCACTGTAGCCATGCCCACTTCGGCGAAGCCCTCGCCACCAAGATTGAGCAACAGTAACCAGCCGCCAACAAGGCCCTGATAGTGGGGCCTGCCTGTCGACCAGGGAGCCAGCAGCCGGCGGGACCCACTAGCCGGCGGGCCCCAGCAGCCGGTGCAGAAGCCGGAGAGCGTAGACAAAGACGGCTGGGCCCCGCGCCCAGCCGGATTACCATTGTACCCCCGGGGGGTAGGCCTATATAAACCCCTCGGGGCATCCATGCAAAGAGAGATCAATCCCTGCTAGTCTCAGACACCACATAGGGAGGAGAAGAGAGCAAGCCGTGCCCTTCTTCCTCCTCTCGCCAACAGCTCAAGGAGCACCGTGTAGCTACTTGTTCATCTAGTGACCATGCGGAGACCCCGCAGAGCAGCAGTAGGGGTGTTATCTCCACAGAGAGCCCCGAAGCTGGGTAAGATTCGCCGGCATGCATGTCTTCGCCTCATCCCGTTTCCAGGCACCGGCGACGTCTTACTGGCTCCCACAATGATAAGCCACTCGTTGGCATATGTCGCACCTACCACCCGACAGGTATCATTTTCCCGTGAGAACATTTGTATTATCCTGTCCTGTAATTTGGAGCAATGATGTTATGTATTATAATGCTTATGATTTACATTTTTCCTCCTGTGTGGCCATTTATGAAATCTGAGGGTTGACCAGTCATTGGCTTCTGCCCCCATGTAGATAGTATGGGGGTGTTCGGGATAAATCTAAACACTCTTTACTCCACATTCTGGTCCTTAAAGGAGGTGTTTAACGCAACGAACAAGGCAATCAGACTATGTGGCCTTTACCGCCCTCACTTAGCCATAGGAGTTTGACAATCAAAAAGGTTGGCGAAGCCCCTGGTATTCGGAAGGCCGAACTAGGGGCGTTATACACACCTAATTGGAGGGACCGATTCTTCACACGAAGCGTAAAAAATCTCTAACGATTTGGAACCTCTCGAACAGCTGACCGGCTCTCGTCGCATCATGACAGACAATTTTTGGCTTTCTCTACTGAGGTGCTCGTCCGAAAAAACCGGGACACAATCGCAGTAGTTCTCCCTTTACCACCCTAGCCGATATAGCGGAACATAAGGTAGTCAGCACAGGAGCCGAGCAACCCAACTATTGACCAAAGACATGATTCGGAGCCGATGCATATAATGCTATAAGTTCGGGCTGCTGAACTATACTGAAAAAAGTGTTCGGACTTTTATTGCCGTAGAACAGGTTGTAATGAAGCCCCTGCGCAGTAATACGTACCATAGTGTACGTGTGTAACATATAATATACACAAAGGTGAGGAAACAGGGAAAATTAAGTAATAAGTTGATGTCACCATTTTTTCACCATTGTGATGTAATTAGTACGTCGAGGCGTACTTTGTGCGAGTAGTGTGATAAGCAAGTAGAGCTATTTAACAAGGCGCAACCAAAGGGCGAGCTACGTGCGGGTATGGAAAACAAGTATGGCAATCGTTTAATAGAGACCACCTGGGGATTCCCTTGTATGCCAGAGCTTCTTTCCTAATTGGTGTGTTCTGTAAGTGGGTCATCAATATAGACCTCGAAAAGATAAAAGACCCGTGATAATAAAAAGAAAAAATAAAGGCGTGCGAATCCGAGGGTCGGTCAAGCCGCACTGTGGATCGCGAGCGAGTTATGCCTCCGTCAGTACCCATGAGGTTTTGAGTGCGTAATTATGTATGCGCGGCACGGATGCCCTTTCCTCCTCGGGGCTGGGACGTAGGCCGAATTTACTAATTCAGCTGTTGACGAACCGAGCTGCCCTTTTGCAGTGTAGTCCGGACCTTCTTGACGATGTCCAGGGGTTCGACGGCCGGATAATGGTGCCGCTTGAGAAGGCCGCTCTGTAATTCTACTGCTAGGGCTGCGGTATGTTCCTCTGTGCGGAGGGAACGTTCCGTGTTTCCATTTACTGTAATGACGCCGCATGGACCGGGCATCTTGAGCTTGAGATAAGCATAATGCGGCACCGCGTTGAATTTAGCGAACGCGGTTCGTCCGAGCAGTGTGTGGTAGCCGCTGCGGAAGGGGATGATATCGAAGATTAGCTCTTCGCTTCGGAAGTTATCCGGGGAACCGAAGACCACCTCCAGCGTGATCGAGCCCATACAACGGGCTTCTACGCCTGGTATAACTCCTTTAAAGGTAGTTATCTTGGGCTTGATTTGTGAGGGATTAATGCCCATTTTGCGTACTGTATCCTGATAGAGCAGGTTGAGGCTGCTACCACTGTCCATTTGGACTCGTGTCATGTGAAATCCGTCGATGATTGGGTCCAGTACCAATGCGGCCGAACCACCATGACGGATGCTAGTTGGATGATCATTACGATCGAAGGTGATCGGGAATGACGACCATGGGTTGAACTTTGGGGCAACTGGCTCTACCGCGTAAACGTCCCTAAGTGCGCGCTTGCGCTCCCTTTTGACGATGTGTGTAGCATATATCATGTTCGCCATTTTGACTTGAGGCGGAAATTTCTTATGCCCCCCAGTGTTCGGCAGCCGAAGCTCCTCGTCTTCTTCCTCGTATTTACCTTGCTGGCTTGCTTAAGGACTCGGCAATCTCTGTTAGTATGGTTGGTCGGTTTGTCTGGGGTGCCATGTATCTGGCAAGGACGATCGAGTATGCGGTCCAAGTTGGATGGTCCTCCGTCGTTCCTTTTATAGGGCTTCTTTCGCTGGCCGTATTTGGAGCCGCTGAATCCGGCGTGAACTGTGGTGTCATCGGTGCTATCGCCATTGCTTCGGCGTTTGTGTCTGTTGCGCCGGACCTTGCTGGTGCTATTTTTGGCTTCGTAGGGGCCTGCTTCGTTGGCTGTGTTTGTACTGCGAGCCAGCCAACTATCTTCTCCCGTGCAAAAGCGGGTCATAAGTGCCGTGAGGGCTGCCATGGATCTTGGGTTTTCTTGGCCAAGGTGGCGGGCTAGCAATTCGTTACGGATGCTGTGTTTAAAGGCCGCTAGGGCTTCGGCATCCGGACAGTCAACGATCTGGTTCTTTTGGGTTAGGAACCTAGTCCAGAATTTTCTCTCTGATTCTCCGGGTTCTTGAACTATGTGGCTTAGGTCATCGACATCTGGTGGCCGGACATATGTACCTTGGAAGTTGTCGAGGAAGTCTTCTTCCAAGTACTCCCAGCTACCGATGGAATTTTCAGGCAGGCTATTCAGCCAGTGGCGAGCTGGTCCTTTGAGCTTTAATGGGAGGTATTTGATAGCGTGGAGGTCATCTCCTCGGGCCATGTGGTTGTTCCGTCGTATGATTCGATATTGACGGGCTTGAACCCCTCGGGGAATTCGTGGTCCAGCACCTCATCTATGAAGCAGAGAGGGTGTGCGGCGCCTCTATATCGGGCCGCATCATGGCGCACCTTTGATGGAGTGCATCTGCAGTTATCGGCCCAGGTGTGACTAGGTTTGTCACGCCCGAATAGGTAGCCATCATCCCGAGTCGGGAAACGTCCTTGTGATCCGTAGATTGATCTGGTGTGTCCTGCTCTGCTGTCCAGCTCCTGCCGAAGGTCGTATGTATGGTCCCAAGCTGTTATGTCCCTGTTTTTGCGAGGTGGTGGGGCGGGCTGTTGTTCGGCCTGAGTTGCCGCTTTATCCCGACCGTGGGGTGGTCGGTCCTCCGCACTATCCCGACCACGTGGTGGTCGGTCCGCATTGCGTGAGGGAGGTATGGGATTTGGTGGCTCCTCATCGAACTGAGGTAGCAGTCTACGCTTTGGGTAACTCTTGACTTGGCGCTCGAGGTCGTATTCTTCGGCTTCTAGGACGTCAGTCCACCTGTCAATGAGCAAGTTTTGATTAGCCTCGAGCTGTTGTTGTTTCTTTTTCAGGCTTCTGGCGATAGCTATTAGCTGGCGCTTGAAGCGTTCCTGCTCTAGGGGTGCCTTAGGCACGATGAAATCCTCACCGCTGAGGCTCTCCTCATCTTCGGAGACTGGACGATAACTATCATCATCCGAGTCATTGGGCGTGGCCTGTTTATCAGGGTCATCTTGCCCGTTGTCTTATTCCTCTTGTTCGGATGCGGCTCCAACAGGGTCTTCATTGTTTTCGGCAACGCCTGGAGTACCATTTTCTCCGGTGCCAGTGTTGTCATTTTTTGAGCGACGAGGCTTGGAGCGGTGTTTGGGGCGCCGACGCTTGGACTGTGTCTCGGAAGGTTTATGCGCGACTGGATCCCCTTTATCATCGTCGCTAGCTTCTTTAGGTGTGTCGTGTTGGAAATATGCCCTAGAGGCAATAATAAAATGGTTATTGTCGGTGTCAAAACCGGCGGATCTCGGGTAGGGGGTCTCGAACTGCGCGTCTAGGACATATGGTAACAAGAGGCAGGGGACACGATGTTTTACCCAGGTTCGGGCCCTCTTGATGGAGGTAAAACCCTACGTCCTGCTTGATTAATATTGATGATATGGGTAGTACAAGAGTAGATCTACCACGAGATCAAAGAGGCTAAACCTTAGAAGCTAGCCTATGGTATGATTGTATGTTGTGATTGTTATCCTACGGACTAAAACCCTTCGGTTTATATAGACACCGGAGAGGGTTAGGGTTACACAAGGTCGGTTACAAAGGAGGAGATATCCATATACGTATTGCCTAGCTTGCCTTCCACGCCAAGTAAAGTCCCACCCGGACGTGAGACGAAGTCTTCAATCTTGTATCTTCATAGTCTAACAGTCCGGCCAATGGAGATAGTCCGGCTGTCCGGAGACCCCCTAATCCAGGACTCCCTCAGTAGCCCCTGAACCAGGCTTCAATGACGATGAGTCCGGCGCGCAGTATTGTCTTCAGCATTGCAAGGCGGGTTCCTTCTCCGTATACATCATAGAAGAACTTGAATACGAGGATAGTGTCCGACCCTGCAAAATAAGTTCCACATTCCATCGTAGAGAGAATAATATTTTCGCAGATCTAATTTGCTGGCTTGTTTTGGCAGCATGATGTTATGTTATGGCCCGGTGATTATTCGAACCGTTTCTTTTAACCAGCCCCGCACATAACGCGAGGCAGTTTTTCGACACGTCTTGTCAAAGCAGAGATCGTGTCCCCTTATTACGGGATTCTCATCAATACGGGCATGGGTAACCCAACCGCGCCATCAATTGCGGCGCTTGGGGGATAAGCAAGTTTTACCAGGCAAGTGGGGATGCTTAGTTTCGTCTGCCCATATAAAGGGATAAGGATTCACCTTTCTATCCACGCCTTCTTCCTCCTTTGCTCATCCTTTTTTGCACACTCGAGCTCTAGCGCCCAAGTCCGCACTTCCCACCTCGACCTTCTCCAATCATGTCCGGAGCGGGAGGCAAGTGGATGGTCTCCTCCGTCACGGAGGGAGACATCAAGAAATTGAGGAGAGCCGGATACCTGCCCGACGACATCGCGCACAGGCTCCCAGATGAGGGGCAGCTCATCCCCACCCCCATGGCCCATGATAGGGTAGTATTCCTCACCCATTTCCTCCGCGGACTGGGATTCCCTCTCCATCCCTTCGCCCAGGGGCTCATGTTTTATTACGGCCTGGATTTCCATGATCTGGACCCGAACTTCATCCTCAACATCTCGGTGTTTATCGTCGTGTGCGAGGCCTTCCTCCGCATCAAGCCCCACTTCAGCTTATGGCTGAAGACCTTCAATGTCAAGCCGAAGGTGGTGGGCGGCCGCCAGGCGGAGTGCGGAGGCGCCATGGTGGACAAGATACCCAACATAACATGGCTTGAGGGCTCCTTTGTGGAAACCATAAATGGGTGGCAATCGGGGTGGTTCCATATCACCGAGCCGTGTGACCCTGCATGGGCAGCGGCCCCGAGTTCCGATCTGGCATCCCCACGCGGCTCACCTCCTGGAAAGAGAAGGGCCTGTCCTAGGGTAATTCGAAAGAGCTGACCGGACTCCAAACATGTATTCAAAACATGGTGGACAAGAAGCTCAAGCTTGTCAACATAGTCCAAGTCATGCTCATCCTCCGTATACTCCCGTGCCAACAACGGGAGTTCAACTTGTGGGAGTTCAATCCGGCGCAGCACCGAACTCTGAACGGGCTCTTCGACACGACTCATGAAGACGCCTGGAGGGTGCTGTTCAAAAGTGCCGAGGTCCACCCCCCTATTACAAAGGATCGCGGATTCAGCACGAAGCGCCAAGCCAGTGCGGTAAGCTGCTCTACCTTTCACAGGATACTTATTTTTTCATATAGATTGACTCTATGTGGGATCTGAACTCCCGTACCTTTGACAGGACTGGCAGAAGATGGCCGGACAGATCGACTGTCCGTCTCCTTTGCCCGAAGGCCCCGTAGATGCTCTTCTAGCGAAGATGTTGACTCCGGCCCCTTATAAGGTGCCGGAGAAGACCAAGAAGGCCAAGGGAACTCGAAAGAGTTCCCGACGCTAGGCGTCGTTGGACTCACCGTCCGATGACTCTGCGGCGCACTCTTCCCCCGAAGACGAGGGAGAAGAAGAAGATGCTCCCCCACCGACCGGGGGAGACAGGAAAAGGAAGGCCGCCCCAACTAGGGAGGCCGGAGGGTCCAAGAAGGGAAGGACTCTCCTTCCGGACAGCTCCACCGCCGCCGACGAAGGCGAAGACGAGTGGTTGCCCAGGGCCAAGCCCCCGGGGAGATCGTAAGTATTCAGATACCAAAGTAACCCATAGGATTCCTTTGTCGCACTGTTTTCCCTAATGCCGAACACAATTATGCAGGCCGGCCCGAGCCAGTATCGATGTATCGTCGGACGGCTCCTTGGGCTTGTCGGACATGGATAGCGATCCAGTCCCAATCGCCACCTCCCCTAATCCTGCCGACGACGCCGAGGTGTTGTCTCAAGAGGCACCAGATCGAGGGGAGACAGTCCCGGAGGCGCCTCAAGGCGACCTTCTGGACTCTGGGAGCCAAGGGGACGGGGCCCCTGAGAGCTCCAAGTTCGTCCCTCAGCCGAACACCGCGCCGGACCCTCCAGCGGTTCCGGGCTCGGGCAGGCGGCCTCCTTCTAAGAGGGGCAAGACGCCTGTGCCGGTGACCTCTGTCCATCCAGAGGCGCCGGACAATCTGCTGGAAGCGCTTCGCAGCGCTTCCATCGACGAGGAGCACCGCACTATCATGAGTGCGGTGATCCAGAAGGTTCAGTCCGCCAAGAGCGGATGGACTGAAGCCTGTGCCAGCCTTCTAACAGGCTTCGAGGTAAGTGTTTTAAAATGTAGTGGAAATATTACCGCATAGACAGTAGCCCCTGATGCTTTGTTTGGTGTTCACAAAGAACAGCCGAACAAAGGATCAAATAATATCGCAGGAGTCTAATATAGGTGTGTCAATATGCGTATGCAGGCTTCGCTACTGGCGTCCGCCGCACTAACTGCGGAGGTCACCGTACTGAAGCAGGACCTCGAGGGGTCCAGGAAAGAGCTCGGCCTTGCCAAGAGGCAGCTCGAGGAGAACAAGGGTAAGTAATACCCCGTCTATAGATATGTAAAAAAGGACGCGATTGCAAAATGACAGGATCATCGTATGTTTGTCAGGGGCCACGACCGAGGTGGCGACCCTGAAGCAAGCGCTAAGCAAGGCCGAAGATACAGCGGCCATGGAGCGCACCGAGCGAGAGAAGCACGAGGCTCGGGTGGGCGAGGTGCAGCAAGAGCTCCAGGCACTCGTGACAAAGCACGAGGCGTTGGAGCTTGACTCAAAGACGTGAGAGTCTAAGCTTGTCGCGGCCCTTGAGAGCGCAAAGAGTGCCAAGGCCGAGGCCTAGAAGGCCCTCGAGGAGATCGACGCAATGAAGAAGATAGCGGCGGGTAAGGCTTTCTATATGCAAAGCAAGCATGTAAAAGTAAATTACCGATTACTTACCCGGATCCGGAGCTCTTCGGGAGCATTCACAGATTTGCCCCGCAGCGTGTCCGATGCCGCACAATTTTACCAGGCCAAGGACGGAAGCTCGATGGAGAAGCTGTTCTGGTCTCAGTATGCTGAGGCCGAACATCCGGTGCCGATGAGCGACCAGCTGAAGCAGATGGTCGAGCTACATAAGGCGGTCGATCAGGCCATGAAGGGCTTTATAGTCCGGTTGTGGTCTGGCGACGCTCTTCCGAACAGCTTCTTCGGCCTGGTGAGGCGGCTTGTGGATGCATGCCCACGGCTGGAGGTCGTCAAGCGATCCGTCTGCATTGAAGGTGCATGCTGGGCTTTCACCCGTGTGAAATTGCAGTGGGTCAAGCTAGACGCCGTGAAGCTGATTAAGGAGGGGCCGCCGGAGGGCAAGGAGCACCGCCACCCCGAGATGTACTACGAGGGTGTTCTGTCGGGTGCCCGTCTTATCGCGGATGAGTGTTAAAAAGATGTAATATTTGAGTAAACTCGCTCATTTTATCCTGTATTTATGAAAACATGTTTCGTATGCGCTATGCAATGCTTGTTTGAATTTAAAATATTACCTTCTGTTTGGCTGTTTATCCAATCTGAGAGATGGCTAGTCCTCGGCTTATGCCCCCATGCCACGAGTGCTAGGGTGTTCGGGATAAACCTGAGCACTCTTGTTCCCATATTTGGGTCCTTCGAGGGAGGTGCTCAGCACAACGAACGAGGCAACCGGACTAATAATGCTTTATCACTCTCACATAGCCATAGAATTCTCTAATTTTAAATTTCGGCGAAGCCCCTGGTATTCGGAAGGCCGAATTCGGGGCGCGATACACGCCTATAAGCCGGACAGGGCCGGCCCCTCGCCCTAAGCAGCATAAGTCTTTAGGGACTCGAGAAAACCTCGCCGAACAGCGACCAGTCTCTCGCCTTATCATGACAGTCAGTTTTAGCTTTCTCTACTGAGGTGCTCAGCCTGGCAGAACTGGGGCACAATCGCAGTAGTTCTCCTAGTGCTACCTTAGCCGATAGAGCGGAACGTAAGGTACCAAAACATAGGAGCCGGGCAAACCCAACATTTGACCAAAGACATGATTCGGAGCTGATGCATATAATGCTATAAGTTCGGGGTGCCGCACTTTTGAAAGTGTTCGAACTTTTCACAATGCATTGTGGGGTACGTAAGCCCCTGGTGTATTGGCCGTACCAGAGTGTACGGTTGCAAGGCGTCATTAATGAACACACACACACACACACACACACATATATAACAAGAATGCAATAATAGTCGTAATGTCATGCATTGTTTATTAAAAAATTGCGTTAAAGCAGAGTGATACAGATAGTGCGATAAGCAAAGAGTAGGACTATGTACCTTCCAAGGGCAAGCTAAGGAATGATATTAAATTGAATATTTCACTTGTTACTGTAATCAACCTGGGAATTCCGTGGTATAACGTAGTTGTCTGCCTCCTTGGTTGCTGCATCATGTGTTCGGCAGCAGTGCTGCCGAACAGTGTTTCCAGAGATTAAGGTCCTGAAAGAAAAAGAAAAATAACCCAACAGGAAGCCCCTAGTGAGGTTTAGGCCGCGTTTTGGGGCGTGCCGCAGTTGTGCCCCCCTCCCCACCTGTGCCCATGGTATTTTTAATGCGTAATTATGTACGCGTGGCACGAGTTTCACCGCTAGGCTGGGATTGGGGTGGCAGTCGTATTGCTATGCGAGCTCAGATCGCGCCAGACGGTCTATTTGCCGATTGCCCCGAGCACGCTTGAAGGTGTCCGGGCTTTGAAGCGCCGAACTGGTTGATTGCCTTGAGAGGTTGCTTTGCGCTTCTGCTGTGAGGGCTGCGATGTGCTCCTCTGTTCGGAGAGAGCGCTCTGTGTTTCCATTGACTGTAATAACTCCGCGAGGTCCTGGCATCTTGAGCTTGAGGTATGCATAATGCGGTACTGCATTGAATCTAGCGAATGCGGTTCGCCCGAGCAGCGTGTGATAACCACCGCGGAACGGGACTATATCGAAGATTAACTCTTCGCTTCGGAAGTTATCCGGGGATCCGAAGACCACTTCGAGTGTAATTGATCTTGTGCAATGGGCCTCTACACCTGGAATGACGCCTTTAAAGGTCGTTTTTGTGGGTTTGATCCTTGAGGGGTCTATACCCATTTTGTGCACCGTGTCCTAATAAAGCAGGTTCAGGCTGCTGCCGCCGTCCATAAGGACTCAAGTGAGATGAAATCCGTCGATGATTGGGTCTAGGACCAGTGCGGTGAATCCGCCATGACGGATACTAGTGGGGTGGTCCCTGCGATCGAAGGTGATCGGACAGGAGGACCAAGGGTTGAACTTTGGGGCGACTAGCTCCAACGCATATACGTCCCTGAGAGCATGCTTTCGCTCCCTCTTGGGGATGTGGGTTGCGTATATCATGTTCACCGTCCGCACTTGCAGGGGAAACCTCTTCTGTCCTCCAGTGTGCGGCTGCCGGGGCTCCTCCTCGTCATTGCTATGCGGCCCCTTGTCCTTGTTTTCAGTAATTAACTTGCCGGCCTACTTGAACACCCAACAATCCCTGTTGGTGTGATTGGCTGGCTTGTCTGGGGTGCCGTATATTTGACACGAGCAATCGAGTATACGGTCCAAGCTGGACGGACCCGGCGTACTTTGTTTGAATGGCTTTTTCCGCTGACCGGGTTTAGAGCCTTTGAATCCGGCATTGACTGTCGTATCCTCAGTATTTTCGCTGTTAATGCGGCGCTTATGCTTGTTGCGACGTGACCTGCTATTGCCATCCTTGGTATCTGAGGTACCATGGTTCTTTGATATGTTATTACTTCGAGCCAGCCAGCTGTCTTCTCCCGCACAAAAGCGGGTCATGAGCATTGTGAGAGCTGCCATAGATTTCGGCTTCTCCTGACCAAGGTGCCGGGCTAGCCACTCGTCTCAGATGTTGTGCTTGAAAGCCGCTAAGGCCTCCACATCCGGACAGTCAATGATTTGATTTTTATTTGTGAGAAACCGAGTCCAGAATTGTCTGGCCGACTCTTCTGGCTGCTGAATTATGTGGCTCAAGTCATCGGCATCTGGTGGTCGCACATAGGTGCCCTGAAAGTTGTCGAGGAATGCGGCTTCCAGATCTTCCCAATAGCTAATGGAGTCCGCTGGCAAGCTGTTAAGCCAATGCCGCGCTGGTCCTTTGAGCTTTAGTGGGAGGTATTTGATGGCGTGGAGATCATCTCCTCGAGCCATATGGATATGGAGGATATAGTCCTCAACCCAGACCCCAGGGTTTGTTGCTCTGTCGTATGCCTCTATGTTTACGGGTTTGAATCCCTCTGGAAATTCATGGTCCAGCACCTCGTCGGTGAAACATAGGGGGTGTGCGGCACCCCTGTATCTGGGTGTACCGCGTTGCTCGGATGTTTGTTGTGATACATCATATGCTGGGGCGTGCTTGCGTGGTCCATAGATGGATCTGGTTGCGCCGTCCTTTTGGTGCGAGCCCTCACATGTATCGCGTATTGGCTTGTGAGTGGCGTTGTTTGCCGCTTGATGTTGGCCGTGAGGTCGTCTATCCAGCCAGGTGGCTGTTTTGATTTTTGGTTGTGGGGGGTCTGAGGCCTCCTCATTGAATTCAGGTAGCAACTTCCACTTTGGGTAGCTCTTGGTGGGGCGATTGTCGCGGTACTTCGCTGCTGTGTTGAGTACTTTACTCCATCTGATTTGGAGTGTGTCCTGCACAGCCTTGAGCCTTTGCTTATGCTTTTTCAGACTCCTCGAGGTGGCAACAAGCCTCTGATGGGCATTATGCAGCTCCGGGTTCCTGTCCGGCGTTATATCGTCCGGACTATTATCTTTGACAGAATTAGTTTGTTCGGTTTGATTCTCCGTATTGCCGTAGTCCGGCAGTGGTTCGCCCTGCTCCAACGCTGGGTCTATATGATCGTTATTTCTGCCGAGGCGGGATTTGGGGCGGCGCTTGCGCCACCGCTTTGACTGCTTCTCGAGGGAACAAGCCTTCGGTGCGTCTTTCCGTTCCTCGTCGTCGTTTTCTTTTGGTGTGTCCACCATGTATACGTCATATGATGAGGTGGACGTCCAGCGCCCTGTGGGCGGTGGTTCCTCTTCGCCTCCTGCATCATCGTCCATATCGTCGATGTCTTCGAAGTCGAAGTCGAGCATGTCGGTTGAGTCATCGGCAGTGGCTATTAAGTGGGTGGTGGGTGGGCGTCAAATTTCTTCGTCGTCCGCATCCCAGTCCTGTTGGCCATAATCCGGCCAGGGCTCTCCTAACAAAGAGAGAGACCTTAGTGAATTCAGAATGTCGCCGAAGGGCGAGTGCTGAAAGATATCTGCGACGGTGAATTCCATGATCGGCGCCCAATCGGATTCGATTGGCAGGGGCGTGGATGGTTCAGAGTCCGGCACCTTGGAGTCACTGGCTGCGCAGACTGTTAGGCAGGTGTTCGGCTCGACCGCCGTTGAGACTGCAGCCCCTAAGGCGGTGTCTAACCACCGGTCCTCTACTGGCGCAGTTGGCTCTGAGCTAAGGGTCGGAGCTGATGCGGGTGCGGCCTCTGGGGTACTGTTCAGCGGTAGAGCTAGGTCATACCCATCGCGACATTGCGGCATGCCCGGTTGTGGCTCGAATCCGTCGAAGATCAAGTCTCCGCGAATGTCGGCTATGTAATTCAAACTTCCAAATCTGACCTGACGGCCAGGGGCGTAGCTTTCAATCTGCTCCAGATGGACAGGCGAATTAGCCCGCAGTGCAAAGCCGCTGAATGCGAAGATCTGTTCGGGGAGAAAAGTCTCACCCTGGACCGCATCACTATCGATGATAGTAGGAGCCATCAAGCCTAACGACGACGACACAGAGGAACTCTCAATGAAAGCACCAATGTCGGTGTCAAAACCGGCAGATCTCGGGTAGGGGGTCCCGAACTGCGTGTCTAGGCCAGATGGTAACAGGAGGCAGGGGACACGATGTTTTACCCAGGTTCGGGCCCTCTTGATGGAGGGAAAACCCTACGTCCTGCTTGATTAATATTGATGATATGGGTAGTACAAGAGTAGATCTACCACGAGACCAGAGAGGCTAAACCCTAGAAGCTAGCCTATGGTATGATTGTATGTTGTGACTGTTGTCCTACGGACTAAAACCCTTCGGTTTATATAGACATCGGAGAGGGTTAGGATTACACAAGGTCGGTTACAAAGGAGGAGATATCCATATACGTATTGCCTAGCTTGCCTTCCACGCCAAGTAGAGTCCCACCCGGACACGAGAGGAAGTCTTCAATCTTGTATCTTCATAGTCTAACAGTCCGACCAATGGAGATAGTCTGGCTGTCCGGAGACCCCCTAATCCAGGACACCCTCAGTTATTATTATATTTCCTTGTTCATGATAAATGTCTATTGTTCATGCTATAATTGTGTTATCCAGAAATCGTAATACATGTGTGAATACATAGACCACAACATGTCCCTAGTGAGCCTCTAGTTGACTAGCTCGTTGATCAATAGATGGTTACGGTTTCCTAACCATGGACATTGGATGTCATTGATAACGGGATCACATCATTAGGAGAATGATGTGATGGACAAGACCCAATCCTAAGCATAGCACAAGATCGTGTAGTTCATCTACTAAAGCTTTTCTAATTTCAAGTATCTTTTCCTTAGACCATGAGATTGTGCAACTCCCGGATACTGTAGGAATACTTTGGGTGTGCCAAACGTCATAACGTAACTGGGTGACTATAAAGGTGCACTACGGGTATCTCTGAAAGTGTCTGTTGGGTTGGCACGAATCGAGAATGGGATTTGTCACTCCGTATGACGGAGAGGTATCTCTGGGCCCACTCGGTAAGACATCATCGTAATGAGCTCAATGTGACTAAGGGTTGGTCATGGGATGACGTGTTATGGAACGAGTAAAGTGACTTGCCGGTAACGGGATTGAACGAGGTATTGGGATACCGACGATCGAATCTCGGGCAAGTAACGTACCGATTGACAAAGGGAATTGTATACAGGATTGCTTAAATCCTCGATGTCGTGGTTCATCCGATGAGATCATCATGGAACATGTGGGAGCCAACATGGGTATCCAGATCCCGCTGTTGGTTATTGGCTGGATAGTTGTCTCGGTCATGTCTGCATGGTTCCCGAACCCATAGGGTCTACACACTTAAGGTTCGATGACTCTAGGGTTATTAGGAAGACTTGTATGTGATTACCGAATGTTGTTCGAAGTCCCGCATGAGATCCCGGACGTCACAAGGAGTTCCGGAATGGTCCAGAGGTGAAGATTTATATATAGGAAGTTGTCATACGGTCACCGAAAAGGTTCGGGGGCATATCAGTATTGTACCGGGGCCACCGGAGGGGTTCCGGGGGTCCACCGGGAGGGGCCACCTCTCTCGGAGGGCCTCATGGGCCATAGAGAAAAGAGAACCAGCCCCAAGTGGGCTGGGCGCAACCCCCCCCCTTGGGCCCATGCGCCTAGGGTTGGGGGGAAACCCTAGAGGGGGCGCCCCCCTTTGCTTGGGGGGCAAGCCACCCCCTTGGCCGCCGCCCCCCTCTAGATCTCATCTAGAGGGGGTCGGCCCCCTTCCTCCTTCCCCTATAAATAGAGGGGCAAGGGGAGGGCTGCACACCACATCAAAGGCGCAGCCCCTCCCCAACACCTCTCCTCCTCCGTTAAGAGGTTGGCGAAGCCCTGCCGGAGTACTGTCGTTCCACCACCACCACGCCGTCGTGCTGCTGTTGGAGCTCTCTTCCTCAACCTCTCCCTCCTCCTTGCTGGATCAAGGCGCAGGAGACGTCTCCGCTCCATACGTGTGTTGAACGCAGAGGTGCCGTCCGTTCGGCGCTAGGATCATCGGTGATTTGGATCACGTCGAGTACGACTCCATCAACCTCGTTCTCTTGAACACTTCCACTCGCAATCTACAAGGGTATGTAGATGCATTCCTCTCCCTCTCATTGCTAGATGACTCCATAGATTGATCTTGGTGATGCGTAGAAAATTTTAAATTTCTGCTACGATCCCCAATAGTGGTATCATGAGTCAGGTCTATGCGTAGTTTCTATGCACGAGTAGAACACAAGTTGTTGTGAGCGTTAATTTTGTCAATTTACTTGTTGTTACTAGTCTTATCTTGATTCGGCGGCATCGTGGGATGAAGCGGCCCGGACCGACCTTACACGTACGCTTACGTGAGACTGGTTCCACCGACTGACATGCACTAGTTGCATAAGGTGGATAGCGGGTGTCTGTCTCTCCCACTTTAGTCAGACCGGATTCGATGAAAAGGCTCCTTATGAAGGGTAAATAGAAATTGGCATATCACGTTGTGGTTTTGGCGTAGGTAAGAAACATTCTTGCTAGAAACCTATAGCAGCCACGTAAAACTTGCAACAATAATTAGGGGACATCTAACTTGTTTTTGCAGCATATGTCGTGTGATGTGATATGGCCAAAAGGATGTGATGAATGATATATGTGATGTATGAGATTGACCATGTTCTTGTAATAGGAATCACGACTTGCATGTCGATGAGTATGACAACCGGCAGGAGCCATAGGAGTTGTCTTAATTTATTTATGACCTGCGTGTCAACATAAACATCATGTAATTACTTTACTTTATCGCTAACCGTTAGCTATAGTAGTAGAAGTAATATTTGGTGAGACAACTTCATGAAGACACGATGATGGAGGTCATGGTGTCATGCCGGTGACGATGATGATCATGGCGCCCCAAAGATGGAGATCAAAAGGAGCAAAATGATATTGGCCATATCATGTCACTATTTGATTGCATGTGATGTTTATCATGTTTTACATCTTATTTGCTTAGAATGACGGTAGCATAAATAAGATGATCCCTCGCAATAATTTCAAGAAAGTGTTCCCCCTAACTGTGCACCGTTGCTAAGGTCCGTTGTTCCGAAGCACCACATGATGATCGGGTGTGATAGGTTCTAACGTTCGCATACAACGGGTGTAAGCCAGATTTACACACGCAATACACTTAGGTTGACTTGACGAGCCTAGCATGTACAGACATGGCCTCGGAACACGGAAGACCGAAAGGTCGAACATGAGTCGTATAGAAGATATGATCAACATGAAAATGTTCACCGATGATGACTAGTCCGTCTCACGTGATGATCGGACACGGCCTAGTTGACTCGGATCATGTATCACTTAGATGACTAGAGGGATGTCTATCTGAGTGGGAGTTCATTAAATAATTTGATTAGATGAACTTAATTATCATGAACATAGTCTAAAAGTCTTTGCAATATGTCTTGTAGATCAAATGGCCCAAGCTAATGTTGCCCTCAACTTCAACGCGTTCCTAGAGAAAACCAAGCTGAAAGACGATGGCAGCAACTACACGGACTGGGTCCGTAACCTGAGGATTATCCTCATAGCTGCCAGGAAAGCATATGTCCTTGATGCACCGCTAGGTGAAGCACCTATTTTCCCTGCAGAACAAGACATTATGAACACTTCGCAGACGCATAGTGATGATTACTCCCTGGTTCAGTGCGACATGCTTTACAACTTAGAACCGATGCTCCAAAAGCGTTTTGAGCAACACGGAGCATATGAGATGTACCAAGAGCTGAAAATGGTTTTCCAAGCTCATGCCCGGGTTGAGAGATATGAAGTCTATGAAAAGTTCTACAGTTGTAAGATGGAGGAGAATAGTTCCGTCAGCGAGCACATACTCAAAATGTCTGGGTTGCACAACCGCTTGTCTCAGCTGGGAGTTAATCTCCCGGATGATGCAGTCATTGACAGAATCCTTCAGTCACTCCCACCTAGCTACAAGAGCTTTGTGATGAACTTCAATATGCAGGGGATGGAAAAGACCATTCCCGAGGTATATTCAATGCAGAAATTAGCGGAGGTGGAAATCAAAAAGGAACATCAAGTGTTGATGGTGAATAAAACCACTAAGTTCAAGAAAGGCAAGGGTAAAAAGAACTTCAAGAAGGACGGCAAGGGAGTTGCCGCGCCCAGTAAGCAAGCTGCCGGGAAGAAGCCAAAGAATGGACCCAAGCCTAAGACTGAGTGCTTTTATTGCAAGGGAAACGCTCACTGGAAGCGGAACTGCCCCAAGTACTTAGCGGATAAGAAGGCCGGCAATACCAAAGGTATATGTGATATACATGTTATTGATGTGTACCTAACCAGCGCTCGTAGTAGCTCCTGGGTATTTGATACTGGTGCAGTTGCTCATATTTGTAGCTCAAAACAGGAACTGCAGAATAAACGGAGACTGGCGAAGGACGAGGTGACGATGCGCGTCGGGAATGTTTCCAAGGTCGATGTGATCGCCGTCGGAACGCTACCTCTACATTTACCTACAGGGTTAGTTTTAAACCTCAATAATTGTTATTTAGTACCAGCTTTGAGCATGAATATTGTATCTGGATCTTGTTTAATGCGAGATGGCTACTCATTTAAATCTGAGAATAATGGTTGTTCTATTTATATGAGAGACATGTTTTATGGTCATGCCCCGCTGGTCAATGGTTTATTCTTATTTAATCTCGAACGTGATGTTACACATATTCATAGTGTGAATACCAAAAGGTGTAAGGTTGATAATGATAGTCCCACATACTTGTGGCACTGCCGCCTTGGTCACATTGGTGTCAAACGCATGAAGAAACTCCATGCAGATGGACTTTTGGAGTCTCTTGATTATGAATCATTTGACACGTGCGAACCATACCTCATGGGCAAAATGACCAAGCCTCCGTTCTCCGGAACAACGGTGCGAGCAACCAACTTATTGGAAATCATACATACTGATGTGTGCGGTCCAATGAGTGTTGAGGCTCGCGGTGGCTATCGTTATGTTCTCACCTTCACTGACGAGTTGAGTAGCTATGGGTATGTCTACTTAATGAAACACAAGTCTGAGACCTTTGAAAAGTTCAAGGAATTTCATAGTGAGGTTGAGAATCAACGTGACAGGAAAATCAAGTTCTTACGATCATATCGTGGGGGAGAATATTTGAGTCACGAATTTGGCACGCACTTAAGGAGATGTGGAATAGTTTCACAACTCACGCCGCCTGGAACACCACAGCATAATGGTGTGTCCGAACATCGTAATTGCACCCTATTGTCTATGGTGCGATCTATGATGTCTCTTACCGATCTACCGCTATCATTTTGGGGTTATGCTATAGAGACTGCCGCATTCACTTTAAATAGGGCTCCGTCGAAATCCGTTGAGACGACACCGTCTGAATTGTGGTTTGGTAAGAAACCTAAGTTGTCGTTTCTGAAAGTTTGGGGATGCGATGCTTATGTCAAGAAACTTAAACCTGAAAAGCTCGAACCCAAATCGGAAAAATGTGTATTCATAGGATACCCTAAAGAAAATATTGGGTATACCTTCTACCTCAGATCCGAAGGCAAGATCTTTGTTGCCAAGAATGGATCCTTTCTAGAGAAAGAGTTTCTCTCAAAAGAAGTAAGTGGGAGGGAAGTAGAACTTGATGAAGTATTGCCTCTTGAACCGGAGAGTGGCGCAGCTCAAGAAAATGTTTATGAGGTGCTTGCACCAACTAGAGAGGAAGTTAATGATGATGATCATGAAACTTCAGATCAAGTTGCTACTGAACTTCATAGGTCCACAAGGACACGTTCCGCACTAGAGTGGTACGGCAACCCTGTCCTGGAAATCGTGTTGTTAGACAACGGTGAACCTTCGAACTATGAAGAAGCAATGGCGGGCCCAGATTCCGACAAATGGCTGGAAGCCATGAAATCCGAGATAGGATCCATGTATGAAAAGGAAGTATGGACTTTGACTGACTTGCCCGATGATCGGCGAGCCATAGAAAATAAATGGATCTTTAAGAAGAAGACAGACGCGGATGGTAATGTGACCATCTATAAGGCTCGACTTGTCGCTAAGGGTTATCGACAAGTTCAAGGGGTTTACTACGATGAGACTTTCTCACCCGTAGCGAAGCTGAAGTCCGTCCGAATCATGTTAGCAATTGCCGCATTCTATGATTATGAGATAGGGCAAATGGACGTCAAAACGGCATTCCTTAATGGTTTCCTTAAGGAAGAATTGCATGTGATGCAGCCGGAAGGTTTTGTCGATCCTAAGAATGCTGACAAGGTGTGCAAGCTCCAACGCTCAATCTATGGGCTGGTGCAAGCATCTCGGAGTTGGAACATTCGATTTGATGAGATGATCAAAGCGTTTGGGTTTACGCAGACTTATGGAGAAGCCTGTGTTTACAAGAAAGTGAGTGGGAGCTCTGTAGCATTTCTCATATTATATGTGGTTGACATACTATTGATGGGAATGATATAGAATTCTTGGAAAGCATAAAGGCCTATGAGGGAGTCCTGGATTAGGGGGTCTCCCGACAGCCGGACTATCTCCATTAGCCGGACTATTGGACTATGAAGATACAAAATTGAAGACTTCGTCTCGTGTCCGGATGGGACTCTACTTGGCGTGGAAGGCAAGCTAGGAAATACGGATATGAATATCTCCTCCTTTGTAACCGACCCTGTGTAACTCTAACCCTCTCCGGTGTCTATATAAGCCGAAGGGTTTTAGTCCGTAGGACAACAATCACAACATACAATCATACCATAGGCTAGCTTCTAGGGTTTAGCCTCTCTGATCTCGTGGTAGATCTACTCTTGTACTACCCATATCATCAATATTAATCAAGCAGGACATAGGGTTTTACCTCCATCAAGAGGGCCCGAACCTGGGTAAAACTTTGTGTCCCCTGCCTCCTGTTACCATCCGGCCTAGACGCACGGTTCTGGACCCCCTACCCGAGATCCGCCGGTTTTGACACCGACATTGGTGCTTTGATTGAGAGATCCTCTGTGTCGTCGCCGTTAGGCTTGATGGCTCCTACTATCATCGATAGCGATGCGGTCCAGGGTGAGACTTTTCTCCCCGGACAGATCTTCGTATTCGGCGGCTTTGCACTACGGGCTAATTCGCTTAGCCATCTGGAGCAGATTGAAAGCTACGCCCCTGGCCATCAGGTTAGATTTGGAAGTTTGAACTACATGGCCTACATCCGCGGAGACTTGATCTCCGACGGATTCGAGCCACAGCCGGGCGCGCCGCACTGTCACGATGGGTATGACCTAGCTCTGCCGCTGAACAGTAACCCAGAAGCCGCGCCCGCATGAGCTCCGACCCTTAGTTCGGAGCCAACTGCGCCAATCGAGGACGAGTGGTTAGACACTGCCTCAGGGGCTGCAGTCTCAATGGTGATCGAGCCGAACACCAGCATAACCCTCTGCGCAGCCCGTGAATCCAAGGTGCGGGACTCCTTTTCTGACTCCGAATCGCCCGCGCCCCTGCCAATCGAATCCAATTGGGCGTCGATCATGGAATTCACCGCCGCGGATATCTTTCAGCACTCGCCCTTCGGCAACATTCTGAATTCACTAAGGTCTCTCTCTTTGTCAGGAGAGCCCTGGCCGGATTACGGCCAACAGGATTGGGATGCGGACGACGAAGAAATCCAACGCCCACCCACCACCCACTTAATAGCCACTGTTGATGACTCAACCGACATGCTCGACTTTGACTTTGAAGACATCGACGGTATGGACGATGATGCGGGGGGCGAAAAGGAACCGCCGCCCACAGGGCGCTGGACGTCCACTTCATCATATGACGTATACATGGTGGACACACCAAAATAAGACGATGAAGAGGAACGGAAGGACGCACCGGAGGCTTGTTCCCTCGAGAAGCAGTCAAAGCGGCGGCGCAAGCGCCGCCCCAAATCCTGCCTCGGCGGTAATAATGATCATACAGACCCCGTTGGAGCAGGGCGAACCACTGTCGGACCATGGCAATACAGAGAATCAAACCGAACAAACCAATTTTGTGAAAGATAATAGTCCGGACGACATAACGCCGGACAGGCACCCAGAGCAGCAGAATACCCGTCAAAGGCTCTTTGCCATCGCGAGGAGTCTGAAAAAGCAGAAGCAAAGGCTCAAGGCTGCGCAAGACACACTCCAAATCAGATGGAGTAAAGTACTCAATACAGCAGCGAGGTACGGCGACAATCGCCCCACCAAGAGCTACCCAAAGCGGAAGTTGCTACCTGAATTCGATGAGGAGGCCTCAGACCCCCCACAACCAAAAATCAAAACAGCCACCTGGCCGGATAGACGACCTCACGGCCAACATCAAGCGGCAAACAATGCCACTCACAAGCCAATACGCGATCCACGCGAGGGCTCGCACCAAAAGGACGGCGCAACCAGATCCATCTATGGACCACACAAGCGCGCCCCAGCATATAATGTAACACAACAAACATCTGAACAACGCGGTACACCCAGATACAGGGGTGCCGCACACCCCCTATGTTTCACCGATGAGGTACTGGACCATGAATTTCCAGAGGGATTCAAACCCGTAAACATAGAGGCATACGACGGAACAACAGACACTGGTGTCTGGATTGAGGATTATATCCTCCATATCCATATGGCTCAAGGAGATGATCTCCACGCCATCAAGTACTTGCCCCTCAAGCTCAAAGGGCCATCTCGTCACTGGCTTAAAGGCCTCCCCGAAAACTCCATTGGAAGCTGGGAAGAGCTCGAAAACGCTTTTCGGGCAAATTTTCAAGGGACTTATGTCCGACCTCCGGACGCGGATGATTTGAGTCATATAACTCAACAGCCCGGAGAGTCAGCCCGAAAACTTTGGAACAAGTTTCTTACTAAAAAGAACCAAATTGTCGACTGTCCGGACGCCGAAGCCTTGGCAGCTTTTAAGCATAGCGTCTGTGACGAATGGCTCGCCAGACACCTCGGCCAAGAAAAGCCCAGAACAATTGCAGCATTAACAAGCCTCATGACCCGCTTTTGCATGGGTGAGGACAGCTGGCTAGCCAGATGCAGCACCAGCGACCCCAGTACATCTGAAGTTACAGATGGAAACGAGAAATCACGGCGCAACAACAGTAACAAACGACAGAATAAAGAAGACAGCACGAAGAGCACGGCAGTAAACACCGGATTCAAAAGCTCTCAGCCAGGTCAGCAAAATCCGCCCTGTAAAGGCGCCAGAGATGAACTGTCCAGCCTAAACAAAATTCTGGACCAAATATGTCAGATCCATAGCACCCTTGGTAAACCTGCTAATCATACCCATAGAGAATGTTGGGTCTTCAAGCAGTCCGGCAAGCTCAAGGCCGTACACAAGGGGGAGGATACACCAAGCGAAGACGAGGATGAGCCTCTCAAGCAAGACACTGGAGAGCAAAAGAAATTCCCACCAGAAGTCAAAACAGTAAACGTGTTACACGTGATCAAGGGAAGAAACCAAACGGCACTCCCAGAAAAATATGCCCAAGTGCCTATCACCGCGGAGTCCTGCCACTGGTCGTCTCAACCGATCACTTTCGACCATCGTGATTACTCAGCAAGTATCCGGCGTACAGGATGGGCTGCCCTGGTATTAGACCCAATAATTGATGAATATCACCTCACATGAGTCGTGATGGACGGTGGCAGTAGTCTAAACCTGATATATCAGGATACAATCCGCGAAATAGGGATAAACCCACCAAAAATTTGCCATAGCAATACTACCTTTAAAGGAGTAACGCCGGGCCCAAGGGCTCATTGCACGGGCTCCCTGCTACTAAAAGTTATATTCGGCTCCCCCGATAATTTCCGTAGTGAACATTTAACCTTCCACATCGCTCCGTTCCAAAGTGGCTATCAAGCACTACTCGGACGTGAAGCTTTCGCTCGCTTTAATGCAATACCGCACTACGCTTCCCTCACACTCAAGATGCCCAGTCCACATGGCATCATTATAGTAAACGGAAGTATTAAGCGATCTTTGCGCGCCGAAGAGAGTGCGGCTGCCTTGGCAGCCGCACACTAAAAACGGCCTCACCAACTAAAGCATTTAACAGGTCGTCAAGACCTCGGACATGGTTAGACGAGTCCGGCACAGCTATATGTAATTCATACCGGATCAATGGTCACACCCCTATACAAGGGGCTCAACGCGCGCAGACAAGTGGCAATTTTTACTCATCTTGAATTATACTTGGTTCCCTTAAAAACTATCCTTTTGCACGACAACTTTTTCACGTAAGTTCCTCTCTTTTATAGATGATCATCGTGCTACACCCGTCCAGGATACGGCACAGCGGAGACACAGGCGCAGACGTGCAGCAGGGACCCGCTCCAAGGATTCTTTTTAGATTAAGACCCTGCATAAACGTTTTTTACTGTCTCTTGTTGATACATATCCACCGAATTCTCAGCACAGTTGAGATGGATGCTGACGTCTTGGCATGTGGCCACGTCAGAATAATGCACGTACCTGGACACAAGAGGCTTCTTACAAAGGGCACTATTTAGGCCCGGTTTATACCATAAAGACCGAATACCTTAGGGAGTGTTCGGCGTCGCGAGTTTGGCCTTATATGCATCAGCTCCGAATCATTGTCTTTGGTCAAATGTTGGGTTTGCCCGGCTCCTGTGTTTTGGTGCCTTACGTTCCGCTTTACCAGCTAAGGTAGCACCAGGAGAACTACTGCGGTTGTGCCCTGGTTCATCCAGACGAGCACCTCAGTAGAGAAAGCCGAAAACTGACTGTCATGATATAGCGTGAGACTGGTCAACCACTCAGTGACCTATCGGAATGTTAGAATTCCTCTGCCTTAACGAAGGGCCGTTTTCCGGCCAGGCATGTACGCACCCCGCGATCGGGAGAGTGCGGAGCCACCAAGGGCTATCTAGTAGCCCCACTGTCAAACTCCTATGGCTAAGTGAAAGTGTTAAAGCATTATAGTTCGGTTGCCTCGCTCGCTATGCTATCACCTCCTTAATAGGACCAAGACGTTGGGTTAAGTGTGAACACGCGTTTTTTGCGAGCACCGCCGCATTATATGCGTGGGGGTTGAAGCCGACGGCTGCAATCTTTCAGGTTATACACATGTATACATAAACGGCCGCACAGGAGGCATCATACTACTTTCAGGCAAAAAGTATAAACATAACCTTATAAAAACTTCATAAAAGCATTGTGCTTACAATGAGAATACATATCACTCAAACATAATATTCTTCAAGCACTGGGCCTCTATCAAACGAGCACCCTCGAGAACCTCCTCGAAATAGTGCTCGGCAGCCACCCGGACTATGGCCGAACCCTGCGCCGCAATAGTGGTAGCATCCATCTCCGCCCAGTATGCTTTAACACGGGCAAGGGCCATCCACGAGCCTTCTATGCACGCCGACCTCTTCATCGCATTAATGTGTTGCACCGCATCAAGGAACTGCTGCACTAAGCTGAAATAGTTGTTCGGCTTTGGCCTTTCCGGCCATAGCTGATCCACAACAAACCTCATGGCGAGTCCGGACAACCTATTCTGTTCGGCCCATTCGGCTAGCTGGTTAGTCAATGAAAGCGGATGCTCTGGAACGTAGAATTGCGTCCAGAATAGCTTGTCCACTTCACGATCTGTCTGACCTTGGAAGTACTTGGCCACATCGGCAACGCTCGCCGCCAAATCCATATACGCATCTGCCGAACTCCCAGCCGATCCAGAGGGGCATACCGTGGATCTCCGAACTTCCTCCGTAACATGAAGGGTTTCCCAGCCGTAATATCCCCGGCTTCCCGCAACTCCTCCTTCTTCGCTCTCATAGCAAAAAAGGTGTCTTTGTCTGCCGCCGCGGCCTTCTCAAGGTCCGTTGCCTTCGCTCGGTTTTCTTTTTCAAGGACCCGGCAATGGTCAGCAGTGTCTTTTAATTCTACGGCTATCTTGGCTATCTTCTCTTGGCTCTCGCAATGTGCGGCCTTCTCGGCTTTCGACTCTTCGGCCGCCTTGAAAGCAGCCGCATTACTAATCCTCGCTTGTTCCTTGGCTCGGGCAAGTTCTGCCCACAAGGCTTCCACGGTGGCAGCTCCATCTGCAGTCACAACATATTAAATATACTGGCGTCATGCTGCTCTTACTATATGGCGTTCACCGGATAAATAACACTTACCCTGTGCCTCGTCAAGCCTCTTGTTAACAAGCTCGATGTCGGCGTCTGCCGCATCCAGTTGTCATTTTAATTTGGCAAACTCACTAGTCCGGCTAGCCACCGGAGCTTCCACCACCTGCACATAGGGGCAGTTTGGTTATTGCCTGGGAATATGATCCTCTGTTCGCCGCCGTTCTTGACGACAACCAGAGTCTCAGGGGCTACTATCTATACAAGGCACACCTAACATGTGCAGTACTATCACATATTATCTCACGCACCTCAAAGCCTGTCAGTAGACTCATAAAGGCTTCATGTAATCTGCTTTCGGCGGACGAGATTCTCTCCATCACCGTACCCATCAGCATACGGTGTTCTTCTGAGATGGCCGCTCGCCCCACCAACTCCCTCAGAACGTCCGACCGCACACCAGACGGTGCCGGACTCTTTTGTATGCTCTCTTCGGGAGCCGGACACTGGGGACTTCGGGGGTCTACGGGATTATCTCCTGGCCTCGCCGGATCCGGAGAGGCCCTCCGTGACAACACTTCAGGGTCGCCCGCTTCTGGAGCGGAGGAGTCCGAGGGAGGCGTTTCGCTCTCCATCATCTCTGGAATAAGATCCCTCGAAGACGAGCTCATTTGAGAGGGGCTAAGGCCCGAACTGCAAGATATATGCGGTGGTTATTTTCTCAGAGAAAAGAGATAGCATACCTTTACTATTAAAGTATTTTGGATCACTTACGACTCGTTGGAGGGTTGATCCCCCCGCGGACTTTGTGCGGCAAAAGCACCCCCCGAGACAGGACCCTCTGTGGGAGACTTCTTCTCCCGTTTGGAGGCTTCCGGATCCTCGGAAGCAGTCCTTTTCCTCCCCCGATCGTCCTCCTTCGTGGTGACGCTCGTTCCCTTGGTTGGAACGGGCAGCGACGGGGCCTGCGTCCGCCCGTATTATACCCCCGGTATCTTCCTTCAAGGGCTCCGGGCAAGGTGCGACCTCGAGCATCTTTTCCAATACCGGATTCTCCAAACCCTCAGGGAGGGGGGCCAAACACCGAATCATCTTCGCCTTTGTTAGCCAGTCTTGGTCAAAAAGCAAACTCTCAGAAATAACTTTGAATAAAAGACAGTGTGTTCGGCTAGAGGATTTCTTACTTGTTCGGCGGCGCGGTTACTGCTTAGGCCCACATCCTCGGTAATATCCGGACATTCTACTTGAGGTCCGAAGAATGCCTTGTACATCTCCTCATGCGTCAGGCCGAGGAAACTTTGAATGGCACGTGGTCCCTCTGGGTTGAACTCCCACAAGCGAAGGGGCTGGCGTTTGCAAGGCTGGACTTGACGAACCAGCATAACTTGTATTACCGCAACCAAATTAAAATCTCCCTCAAAGAGATCTCGGATGCGGCTTTGCAGTATAGGCACGTCCTTGGCTGGACCCCAGCTCAGACCTCTGCTAATCCATGACATCAGTTGTGGTGGGGGGCCCGAGCGGAAAGCGGGGGCAGCCGCCCACTTGGCACTTCTAGGAGCCGTGACATAAAACCACTCCCGTTGCCATAATTCGGACACCTCTGGAAAGGAATCTTTCGGCCATGGAGCTCCTTCCATCTTACCTATTGATGCACCTCCGCACGCTGCATGTTGCCCCTCGATCATCTTCGGCTTTACTTCAAAGGTCTTGAGCCACAGGCCAAAGTGAGGGGTAACATGGAGGAAGGCCTCACATACGATAATAAATGTCGAGATGTGGAGAAAGGAGTCCGGAGCTAGATCGTGGAAATCTAGCCCGTAATAGAACATCAAACCCCTGATGAAAGGATCCAGAGTGAGGCCTAGACCTCGCAGGGAGTGGGAGACGAACACAACATTCTCGTTGGATTCGGGAGTAGGGACGATCTGCCCTCGAGCAGGCAGCCGATGCGAAACCTCGGCGGTCAGGTATCTGGCCTCCCTCAACCTCTTAATGTCCTCTTCCATAATGGAGGAGGGCATCCATCGGCCTTGAAGGCTGGATCCGGACATGATTGAAGATCCGGAGCACCTAACCTGGGCTTTGGGTGTTAGAACTTGAGGCGGGGGAAGGGTTCGATTGAGCACAAAAGGGAAAAAGTGAAAACCTTGTCCCCTTATAAAGAGGGTGAATATCAAGCATCATCTCCGTAGCCATTTGGGACTTGCCTATAATCTAGGAGTCCTAGACACGTTTGGGTTACCCACGACCGCATTAATGAGAATCCCGTAATTGGGGGAACACGATCTCCGCTTTGGCAAGACGTGTCAAGAAACCGCCTCGCGTTATGTGTGGAGCTGGTTAAAAGAAACGGTTCGAATAATCACCGGGCCATGACATAACGTCATACTGCCAAAACAAGCCAGCAAATTAGATCTGCGAAAAAATTATTCTTTCTACGATGGAATGTGGAACTTATTTTGCAGGGTCGGACACTATCCTCGTATTCAAATTCTTTTGTGATGTATTCGGAGAAGGAACCCGCCTTGCAATGCCAAAGATAATACTGCGTGCCGGACTCATCGTCATTGAAGCCTGGTTCAGGGGCTACTGAGGGAGTCCTGGATTAGGGGGTCTCCGGACAGCTGGAATATCTCCATTACCGGACTGTTGGACTATGAAGATACAAGATTGAAGACTTCGTCTCGTGTCCGGATGGGACTCTACTTGGCGTGGAAGGCAAGCTAGGCAATACGGATATGAATATCTCCTCCTTTGTAACCGACCCTGTGTAACCCTAACCCTCTCCAGTGTCTATATAAACCGAAGGGTTTTAGTCCGTAGGACAACAATCACAACATACAATCATACCATAGGCTAGCTTCTAGGGTTTAGCCTCTCTGATCTTGTGGTAGATCTACTCTTGTACTACCCATATCATCAATATTAATCAAGTAGGACGTAGGGTTTTACCTCCATCAAGAGGGCCTGAACCTGGGTAAAACTTTGTGTCCCCTGCCTCCTGTTACCATCTGGCCTAGACGCACAGTTCGGGACCCCCTACCCGAGATCCGCCGGTTTTGACACCGACAGCCTACTTGAACAAGTGTTTTTCAATGAAGGACCTTGGACAAGCTGCTTATATATTAGGCATCAAGATCTATAGAGATAGATCGAGACGCCTCATTGGTCTTTCACAAAGTACGTACCTTGACAAGATATTGAAGAAGTTCAATATGGACAAGTCCAAGAAGGGGTTCTTGCCTGCATTGCAAGGTATGAGATTGAGGACGGCTCAATGCCCGACCACGACAGAAGATAGAGAAATGATGAGTGTCGTCCCCTATGCCTCGGCCATAGGGTCTATCATGTATGCCATGCTGTGTACCAGACCTGATGTAAACCTTGCCGTAAGTTTGGTAGGAAGGTGTAGCGACCAAACCTCAAACAGTCTGATCTCTGTGCTCAGGTGTCATCCCTGGATCAGTAATGCTGACACCACACAGTACTTGAAGGATTTATAATAGAGTATCAATCACACACTTATTACAATAAATATGGCTTAAGGCCATCTAATAACAATAACAGCGGAAGGCTTGGAAGATAAGTGAGTCCATCAACTCCAACGGCATCACTGAGTATAGAACCATGACCTAAAACTCCTTAATCGTTGTCTGAAAAGTCAGCAACATTAATGTTGCAGCCCGAAACGGGTCAGCACATGGAATATGCTGGCCGAGTAACACATAGAGAGTAATGGAATGAAACAGCTATAATATATGCATATTTGGCTGGTGGAAAGCTCTATGGTTACAGTTTTGCGTAAAGCTAATTTTTCCCTACTGCAAAGGAATAAATTTTATTTAACTATCATGGTAGTTGTTAAACATTCAGAATGGTTGACAGCATTCTCAATCTCAATTAAGCATCATCAATAAACAAAACCCATCAAAATTAAATTTTAGAGTAACATGATGAGATTCACATGATAATCCAAGTACTAGATACTCAAGACTCTGTAGAGGTTGGCGCACTTTTACCCACAAGACTCGATCGCCTCCGTTTGGTTTCTCGCACTACACGGTGTTTGAGAAACGGATGACCGAGACATAGTCTTTCAGAAGTGCTGGCACCTTACGATGGATAGACCGTTACACCTACTTTCCCCTACATCTGCTAGTCTACCCTGTAAGAGTTCGCACGACTTAATCAACTATGCTAGAGCCCATAATAGCTTGTGGCTACACACGAAAGTTTCTAGTATGAAAAATCTCATGATCCCTTTGGGCCTGGGTGGCGGTCCATAAAGAAAAACAGGCAATCCTGGAATACCCAGGTACCTCAATCCACCCATATGTGTGTTTAAGTCGCCACCTTAGATAAACCATTAATTAACAAACTCACATCTGTCATGGATATCACTCACCCAATCCACGTCTACTAGCATAGCATGGCATAATAGGCAAACGTAGAAGTAACTCCCAAAGGTTTGATAATACAACAGGTAATAGGTACTACCTCAACTACTTCCCATCCCACAATTTAATTAAATCCTAATCATGGAATGTTTGAGGATTGATCTAATGCAATAAAATTGGGTAGTAGGAGGTATGATCAAAGTGTTACTTGCCTTGCTGATGATCCGCGAAACCTAGAGATTCGAAGTAACAGACGGCGCACTCCGGGTATTCTATCGCAGATAAACAAAAAAGCATACAATAAGTATTCATCTAATGCACATGTAAAACTCAAATAAGAGATCTAACCAGAAAGTTCAACTGAAGAACTCTGGTTGGCAAAAAGAATCAAATCAAACGAAGCAACGAAAGTCAAACCGCAAAAGAAACACGCTACGTTTACTATTCTGGATCTAGGGAAATTTGTACAGTGGCAAAAACTTGTTTAAGTTGGTTAAACGGATAGAGGGTTTCGAGACAAAACTCCAGGCGCTTGAATCGCCTGATTCTGATAAACGAGCGAAAAGTTATACTAAAACCAAAATCGGATCAGGAATCGCAATCAGAAAAATCGCGGATTTAATCCGAGAAAAGAAAAACGATGAACGTTCGCTAGAACGAACGAACGAACACTCGCTATTTAAATAAATGGTAAAAACCGATCTATTTAAAAAAAGCGAAACTAAAAAACGAACAAAACCGTCGGAAAAACCGAACGGTTTTTCCGTCGGCGGCGGCGGGGCTCCGGCGGCGGCGGCGGTCGGCGGCGCAGGGCGGAGGCGCAGCGCGGCAGCGGCGGCGCTAGGGCGGCGGGGCGCCGCGCTAGGGTTTGGGGGGGATCCCGGGCTGGGCTCCCTGGCTTATAAAGCCTGGACGGGCCTAGTGTCCGGGTCGGATACGGCCCGTAGGTCGGTTGCCTTTTTTTAATAATTCCGCGCAGAAGAACAAATAAAAGAAATACTAAATGGACTCCAAAAATCCCGAAATAAATTTTCCCTGGCTTCTAAAATCAAGACGCACAAGGTGAACATTTATTTGGGGCCTAAATGCAATTTTGAAAAACGCACATTTTTCCTAAATTCAAATAAAATACCAAAAAACTCCGAAATAAAATCTTAATTGATTTTATTATTAAATCCTCAATATTTCTTTATTTTGGGAAAGTCATTTTATTCCTTCTCTCATATTTTTGTAATAGAAATAATTGATGATAGAATAATTAAAATCAAATGATCCTATTCTCAAAATTTGAGAAAACTCAAATATGAAAATAACGAAATCCCCAACTCTCTCCGTGGGTCCTTGAGTTGCGTAGAATTTCTAGGATCAAAACCGAAAGCAAATAAATTATGATATGCAATGATGATCTAATGTATAACATTCCAAATTGAAAATTTGGGATGTTACAAACCTACCCCCCTTAAGATGAATCTCGCCCTCGAGATTCGGGTTGGCTAGAAAATAGGTGAGGGTGGTCCTTGAGCAAATCTTCCTCTCACTCCCAGGTGGCTTCATCCTCCGTGTGGTGGCTCCACTGAATCTTACAAAACTTGATAACCTTGCTGTGGGTGACTCGGCTGGCAAACTCGAGAATCTTAACTGGTTTCTCCTCATAGGTCAAATTGTTATCCAACTGAATTGCTTCCAATGGCACTGTGTCTCTCAAGGGTATGTCAGCCAGCTCCGCGTGGCACTTCTTCAGCTGAGAAACATGGAACACATTATGAACTCCGGATAATTCTTCGGGCAATTCCAAATTGTAGGCCACTTCTCCCATACGTTCCAATACTCGGTATGGTCCTACAAATCGTGGCGCTAACTTTCCCTTAACACCAAAGCACTTTATTCCCAAAAGTGGGGATACTCGAAGATAAACTCTGTCTCCGACTTCGTAAACTGTCTCCTTGCGTTTAGAATCTGCATAACTCTTCTGCCTGGATTGAGCTACCTTGAGCCTATCGCGAAACAATTTCACCTTCTGTTCAGACTCCTTAATCAAATCAGGCCCAAACAACTGGCGTTCTCCAACTTCATCCCACGACAACGGTGTCCTACACCTCCTTCCATAAAAGGCTTCGAAAGGGGCCATCTTTAAACTGGATTGATAGCTGTTGTTGTAAGAGAATTCTGCATATGGCAAATTGTCGTCCCAACTAGATCCATAATCTAGCGCACAAGCTCTCAGCATGTCCTCCAAAATCTGATTGACTCTCTCGGTTTGTCCATCTGTCTGTGGATGAAAAGCTGTGCTGAACTCTAGCCTGGTACCCAAAGTTTCGTGCAACTAATTCCAGAACTTTGAGGTAAACTAGGTTCCTCTATCTGATACTATACTCCTTGAAACTCCATGTAAGCATACAATCCTGGTCATGTATATCTTTGCCAACTTAGCACAGGTGTAAGTGGTCTTTACCAGGATGAAATGAGCTACTTTCGTCAACCGATCAACTACAACCCAAATCGAGTCATAGCCTGAACGAGTCCTGGGTAATCCCGTGATAAAATCCATGCCTAACTTATCCCACTTCCATTCGGGTATTGGCAATGGCTGTAGCAATCCTGCTGGCTTCTGATGCTCTTCTTTTACTCTCTGACATACATCACAAACCGCTACATACTCCGCAATATCTTTCTTCATTCCGGTGCACTAGAAGGTATCCTTCAAATCCAAATACATCTTGGTATTTCCTGGGTGAATCTAATATGGTGAATCATGTGCCTCTTGTAGAATCAACTTCCTGATCTCCGGGTCATTGGGCACATAAACATGGTCTTCAAACCATAGGGTGTCGTGCTCATCCTCACGAAATCCTTTAGCCTTTCCTTCGCTCATTTTCTCCTTTATAGAGGCAATCTCCTTGTCAGTCTTCTGAGCTTCTCTGATTCTATCCATCAAAGTTGACTGAATCTCCAATGCTGCTACATAGCCTCTCGGAACTATTTCCAAACATAGCTCATGAAGATCCTCGGCTAACACCTTTGGTATTTATCCTGTCATTAGTGTATTGACATGGCTCTTACGGCTCAATGCGTCAGCTACTACATTAGCCTTTCCGGGATGGTAATGCAATCTCATATCATAGTCCTTGATGAGCTCCAACCATCTCCTTTGTCTGAGGTTTAACTCCTTCTGCGTAAAAATGTATTTCAAACTCTTGTGATCCATGTACACCTCGCAATGATTTCCAATGAGGAAATGTCTCCATGTTTTTAATGCATGCACTACGGCTGCTAACTCCAAATCATGCGTGGCATAATTCAATTCGTGGGGTTTCAGTTGTCGTGAGGCATATGAAGCAACTCTCCCTTCCTGCATAAGCACTGCTCCAAGTCCATTGTCGTGAAGCGTCGCAATACACCTCATAATCCTTGGTCTGGTCTGGCAAAATCAACACTGGTGAAGTAACCAAGCGTTTCTTCAACTCCTGGAAACTAGCCTCACACTCCTCAGTCCATATGAACTTGGTATCCTTCTTTAACAACTCCGTCATAGGTTTTGCAATCTTGGAGAAATTCTTAATAAATCTCCGGTTGTATCCTGTGAGTCCAAGGAAACTCCGGATCTCTCCAACTGTGGTTGGTGCCTCCACTTGGTCACGGTATCAACTTTAGTGGGATCAACTGCTATTCCTTCTCCGTATATAACGTGTCCGAGGAATCCTACTTCCTTCAACCAAAACTCACATTTGCTAAACTTGGCATATAGTTGATGTTCCCTAAGCTTTCCAAGAACCAAACGCAAATGTTCCTTATGCTCCTCTTCATTCTTCGAGTAAACCAGAATATCATCAATGAACACGACAACGAACTTATCCAAGAACTCCATAAACACTTTGTTCATCATGTTTATAAAATAGGCAGTTTCGTTAGTCAGACCAAATGACATAACGGTATACTCGTACATCCCATACCAGGTGGTAAAAGCTGTCTTAGGTATATCCTATTCTCGAATCTTCAACTGGTGGTATCCTGATCACGGATCGATCTTGGAAAATACCTTAACTCCTTGCAATCGATCAAACAGATCATTGATCATTGGTAGTGGGTACTTGTTCTTGATCGTTACTTCATTCAACCCACGATAGTCAACAACCATCCTTAACGATCCATCCTTTTTCTCCACTAGAAGTACTGGTGATCCCCAAGGCGACGAACTTGGGAGAATGTAACCTTTATCTAGTAACTCCTTAATCTGCATCTTAATCTCCACCAAATCCTTTGCAGGCATCCTATATGGTCTCTTTGATATTGGCCCTGTGCCTGGCAATAGCTTAATCAAAAACTAAATATCTCTATCCGGTGGCATGCCTGGCAACTCTTCGGGAAATACGTCAGGGAAATCCCTTACCACTGGTACTTCCTCCTGCACAACTCCTGATAAGGAATTTACTTGTGTCTTATTTGGCGCATGCCGGGGTACATACTTGATCCTTCTTCCTTCTGGCGTCGTAAGCAAAATTGTTTTACTGGCGCAATCGATGTTTCCCCCATACATTGACAGCCAATCCATACCGAGAATTACATCCAAACCTTGGGATTCCAGAATAATTAAATCCGTTGGGAAAATATGCCTTCCTATACTTAATGGCACTTGGAAACATCCTTGACTAGCCATATACTCCGCTCCTGGTGAGCTTACTAGCATAGGTGTTCTAAGAACCTTAGTGGGCAAGTTATACTTATCCACAAATCCCCTTGATATGTATGAATGCGATGCACTAGTATCAAAAAGAACGAGTGCAGTAAATGACTTAACCAAAAACTTACCGATTACTGCATCCGGCTGCTCTTCAACCTCCTCCACATTAACGTGGTTCACCTGTCCCCTGTTGAAAGGGTTCGGCTTCTTCCCAGAGCTTCCATTGCCATTCTGGCCTTCAGGACATTCATTGGCATAATGCCCGGTCTTCTGACACTTAAAGCAAGTGACTTGGCTCAGGTCTTTCTTGGCTGGGGTTGATGGGTTGGTACGGTTCTGGCCGTTGCTTCCTCCATTACCATTACTATTCTTGGTGCCATTGTGATTGTGTGAGGTACCTCCTCCATGGGTATGCTGAAAATGTCCTCCCGATCTAGGGGTAAATCGCGGCTTCTGCTGAGCTCCTGAATTGTACTTTCCTTGTGCATACTTCCTCTTGCGATTTTCAATTTGCTGCTGCTTCCCTTCAATCATAAGAGCATGATCTACCAACTCCGGGTAGTTGTTGAAGGTTGCTACCATCAACTGCATGCTCAACTCATCATTCAGTCCTTCCAGAAACTTCTCCTGCTTAGCTGCATCCGTAGCAACGTCATCTGGGGCATAACGTGCTAATTTACTAAAGTCCTCCACATACTGGCCAACTGTCCGTCCTCCTTGGCGCAAGTTGCGAAACTCTCGCTTCTTCAAGGCCATAGCTCCTGCTGAAACATGGGCAGTTCGAAAAGCCTGCTGAAACAGGTCCCATGTGACAGTGTCGACAGGGAAAGTGGCTGTGAAATTCTCCCACCATGATGCTGCGGGTCCTTCAAGCTGATGTGCGGTAAACTTCACCTTCTCCGCATCTGTGCATCCTGCTGTGGTCAACTCTCTAGCTATCTTGTGGAGCTAATCTGCCGGCGTTCTGGGAACGTGGGTCCCCAGACTTGCCTGCCTGCGGCCTGCGGCGTGGCTCAAAGGTGGGCCCAGCATGGCCCATCTTCACCAACACAAACCCAAGACCCTTGCGAGGGGCCAAGCCTCGCGGGGCCGACGATGCGGAGCCTCCTTAGGCACGGCCTCGTCAGGCTGGCTCACGAGGAGGCGGAGAGATCAAGGCAGGGTACCTCACGAGGTGCCCATGACGCAAGCCATGACAACTCAGGGCGCCAGGCGGGTGCCAGCCCGCGCAGCGTCCTCCTTTCCTCTTTGGTGCAAAGGGGGCAAGCGCAGCCGCGGAGTATCGAGGCATCAGGCAAAGGTTGCCATTTCGGTGCAACGAGACCAAGACCAGGAGGACTACGAGAAGGAGGTCACTGTGGAACCCAAGACGGCGTCATCACCAGAGCTTTGCGTAGGCGAAGACTATTTTTGTCAGGATAGCTGATACTTGTTGTCCCCCTTCAAATTAGCCCACCATTGTTGGCTCCCTTCCCGCTCAATATTTGGGGAGAGGACCAGGGCCTCTATAAATAGGACCAGCCACCCACATAGCTGGGGAGAGGACGAAAAAGAGATAGGAAGGAAGAGGCCCGTTAGAAGGGTTCGGGTCGGTCGAGCAGAGAGAGAGAGAGAGAGAGAGAGAGAGAGAGAGAAAGGTGGTTGAACTCCTCCCAGCAGTTCATCGCCTCAGCCAAGAACAGACCCTCGCGAGGCTATTCTTCCTTGTATTGTTCATCATCATCAGCCCAAGAGGCAATCCACACACCACACACTGGAGTAGGGTATTACACCACAACGGTGGCCCGAACCAGTATAAACCCTGTGTCTCTTGTGTTGTTCTTTCCTGAGTTCAGATCCTAGCACGGCGGAGGGGTGCAGGTAGGTAGGAGGAGAAATCTCCGTGCGCACCCCAGTGTTCGAACCTCAAGGGTCTGCCGGAACCCGAAATCCGACATTTGGAGCGCCAGGTAGGGGTGCGCCGGGGTTCGTCTTCCACCGCCCCGTTCTCCTCTGACCGTCACGCCCATGTCTGACGCTCGTCGGGCCCGCGCCGAGCGCCGGGCCGCACTCGCTTCCCGCATCGCCCAGACGGCCCCTATGGGCGGGCGTCCACGTCATTCCCCATCACCTTCCATCAACGCCGCCACCGGCCCGGCGGGGGACGATCGGGAAGCATCGTCCCAGCATCCGTCCGTGCGGCAAGACGGCCGCACCGCAACTCCCTCGCTCGCCCCAGCTGGATCTTCGTCCTGCACGCTCCGCGCGCCCATGGAGGCTCGGGCTGCACTCATCGCGGCAAGCGAGCTCCTGCGCTACCATCCCGTCGACGACGTCTACGAAGAATGGCTCGACCGCGTCGCCGAGCTCGTCCGCGCTGCAAGGGGCTCTTCCGCGCCATCCGTTCTGCTGCACCGCACCCCGCCCCGCGCGGGCGAAGAGGCTTCGGTGGCGCCCGGCCGCCTCCTCCTCAAGAAGACGCCATGGCTCCAAGGCGCATGGCCCCTGGGCGGAACCCGCTCCGTCAGGTGCCACCGCAGCAAGAACAGAGCTGCCAAGAAGTCCCTCGCCCGCCAGAAGCTGCCCGGGCGCTCCCTGCTCCAGCACGTCGTGACCATCCCCCTGCTCCTCCACGTGGGGACATGCAAGACCAGGCTCTCCGTCACCTAAGGCCTCCCATGGCCACAGCAGGCTGCCGCGCCTACACCCCTGAACTACGCAGCGTCGCGTGGCCCAGCAAGTTCAAACCAGACCTGCCTCCTCGCTACGACGGCACGGCTGACCCTGCGGAGTTCGTCCAGCTCTACGAGCTGGGCATCGAAGCTGCCAATGGAGACGAGAAGGTCATGGCGAACTGGTTTCCCATGGCGCTCAAGGACGGGGCACGCACCTGGCTCCTGAACCTGGCTCCAGGCACAATCTCCTCCTGGGAAGAGATGCACACCCACTTCATCGCCAACTTCCAAGGTACTCGCGACCGGCCACCCGCCGTGAGCGACATGCACCGCATCAAGCAACAACCCGGGGAAACCCTGCAGAAGTACATCCAACGCTTCAACAATGCACGCCTCAAGATCCCCAAGGTGACTGAGGAGGCCATCATCTCAGCTTTCTCCGACGATGTGCGCGACGTCAAGATGAAGGAGGAGCTGGCGATGCATGAAGACCTGTGCACTTCCTTTGGAGCTGTTCAACTTGGCAAACAAGTGCGCCAGGGCTGAGGAGGGGCGTCTCAACCTCCTCGAGCTGCCTGCCGCAGACCCAGAAGAGAAGAAGCTCAAGGCCAACGATGTGAAGCGCAAGAGGGCTGCAATGCTCGCGGCAGAACCAGACACCAAGCGGGGCAGAGATCAGCCCGAACCTCCCAAGGGCAGCCGGTACTGCGTGTACCAAGACCTCCACACCCACAACACCAACGAATGCCAAGAACTCCGAGCCGTGCATGAAGGAAGGATCGGCTGTCGCCCCGACCGTGGTGACCGGGGCTACGGTCGAGGAGGAGGAGGAAACGCAGGACGCTGGGAAGACCGTGGGCCGTGCCAAGGGTGGCGGAACCAACCTCGCGAGGATCGCTGGCAAGACCCGCCTTGCGAGGGAGGCTGGAGAGATCAGCCTCGCGAGGAAGACTGGAGGGATCATCATCGCGAGGATTGCCCGCAAGGCAACGCAGGCCTCCCACCGCAGCCGCCGCAGCCAAGGAGAAACGAGGACCGCCACCAGGATGAGGGGGCTGGGGGCTTCCAGGAGCCGCGCGTGATCGCCTGCATCCTGGGCGAGGCACAAGCCCCAGCCTCTCAGCGCATCTTTAAGCAGTTCGCCCGCGAAGTGAACGCAGTCCTCCCCAGGCTCGAAGCCACACGCCCTCTCAGGTGGTCGGCGTGCGCCATCACATTCAGCTCAGCAGATCAGCTCAAGTGTGCGGCAATAGCCGGAGTCCTCCCGATGCTTTGTTCCCCAATCATCGGCAACATGGTGGTCACCAAGACCCTCATCGGTGGCGGGGCAGGGCTCAACGTCCTGTCCGTGGAGACATTTAACGACCTTCAAGTGCCCTACAGCCAGCTTCAGCCAACCAAGCCCTTCTCCGGTATCACTGACGGCTCCACGGTCCCGATTGGGCAGGTCCGCCTCCCTGTCACCTTCGGGGCGCGCGACAACTACCGCACCGAGCTCATCGACTTCGACGTCGCTCACATTCGCCTGCCGTACAACGCCATCCTTGGGTACCCAGCGCTGGCCAAGTTTATGGCCGTAATTCACCACGGCTACAACGTCCTCAAGATGCCAGGAAGTGGCGGAGTCATCACGGTGCCCTGTGAAGAGAAGGACGCGGTGTGTTGCCTAGAACGAGCCTTTCAGGCCGCATCACTGGAAGATCCGGATCGCGGAAGTAGGAGGCTTCCCGAGACCACCCCCAAGAAGAAGAAGACATTGTCCGGCCCGGCCCCTCAGGAGGCAGGCCCCTCAGGGCCCGCGCCTGCCCAGGAGGAACCTCCTTCCATCGCATAGGAAAGCGTGCCCGGCGCCCTCCCCAGGCAGGGCTCGGGGGCTCTTCCCTGGAGGGCCATCGACCTAGCTAGGGTCACGAGGGAGGCGCTTGGGCACCACATGGAGGCGTGTTTTGAAGCACGTTTCCCTCAAGAAGGAGCAAGGCAAGGAGATCCAGACCCACAGGAGTTTGTCAGCAAGGCCATTCAGGAGCTACAGGAGTCAAGAGTCATGAGAGGCGCCCGCCGCCTACCAGCAGTGGCCCCCCATCCAGGCGAGGATGGTGGGCTGCGCGTCTGCATCAACATACCAGGGCTCAACCGAGTCGTCTCTCTGGAGCGCCTCTGACCCTCGCGAGTGGGGCGCTGCGGAGGTCCACCCCACAGCTACGTTCGCATGCCTTACGGCTTGCCGAACGCGGCTGACGCGTACCAGCGCCTCATGAGGGGCATCACGGAGGCACGAGAGGCCAGGCGTTCCGCAGCCCTGGCAGAGATGGAGATGGCCTACGAGGAGCCGCCGGCGCCTCCGGAGCCTCCCGAGGCCCCTGGGCCTGGGGGCTCGTGAGGATCGGCTCCCGCAGCCCCCCGAGCCTGCTACACCAACACCCCTTCATCCTCAACATCATCAGGTGACATCTTTCGAGTTTTACTTCCAGCTGGGAGCACCCCCAGGGCTGCATTATTCCCAGGCCGTGTGGGTCCGTCCCTGCGGCGTGTATCCCTTTATATCATGTTGTTAGCTTACATTGTTGGGGGCGCCCCTCAGGCTGCGTGATCCCCAAGCCGCTCAGGCCAGGCCCAGTGGCCTGTATCCCATTTGCGTTTATTTCCGATCATGCGTTAGACCCACCATGCTTGATTATTCGACGCCGGTCCACGGCACCTCTTCTCCTCCATGCCGACCACTTGCATGTTAAAGGGGGGGCACCTGAGCATCGCGACTCAGGGCTCTTACTGGCTCTCCAGCCCTCACCCTCTGGCCTTGTCCACGGCATCGCGACCTGGCATACCAGCGACGGCTGAGACCAGCTCGAGGGCCGGGACCCGAGGACGTAGAGTGCCGACATCTAACCAAATTTGCAGGGACACATCACAAGATAAGGCCCAGTGCCAGGCGCAACCCGCCTAGAGGTAGGGCCCCGTGAGTCCCGTGCTGGCTCACGGGTGCCCAGATACACCTCGCCAGGCCCTACCGTGCCAGCCACGTGTCAGGGCGTGGATGTACACGCCCCGGGGGCTCCTCTCGGAGGGGGGCCCCCTCCCACATACCAGTGGAAGCACCATGCTCCGCGCTGGCTGACGACACTGCCGAGGAGCGGCTATGCCCGTACACATACGGTAGCACTATGCTCCGCGCTGGTGATAATCAACTGAGGGTGGCCCCCGGGCCGCATCAACCTCAGGGAGCCCAGAGCTCAGTGTCTAGCCTCATCGTAACGCCTCCCCTCGGGAGTGCCATGCGAGGGGGCTGGGCACGGGGGCTGCGCCTGGGTCACACCCAGACGCACGCCGCCGGCCAGTCCCCCCGGGCATGGTTCGTCGCGCGTCTCTCCCAGAGCGGAGCCAAGGTACGAAGGCCGTTTGAGCGTCAAGGGGGACTCCTGAGCATCGCGACTCAGGAGCCTAACTGGTCACGTAGCCCCTCACTCCGTGGCCCCGTCTTGGTTTCCGGTCGGGACCATCGCTGGGTGAGGCACGCGCGCGGCCGGGCCCTGCAGACGTAGAACGATGGATCCACCCGCATCACACCTCCCTACTTGTTGTTCGTGCGCCAAGGGGGACTCCTGAGCATCGCGACTCAGGAGCCTAACTTGTCACGTAGCCCCTCACTCCTTGGTCCCGTCCTGGTTTCCGGTCGGGACTATTGCTGGGTGAGGTACGCACGGGGCCGGGCTCTGCCGGCGTAGAACGTAAGCAAGTAGGAAGGAAAAGCGCTAATCTCAAGGAATTCAAAAGCAAATATTACAGTCCATACTGTTATTTCAATGCCAAACGCAAGTTTAAACGCCTCCCCGAGGCATGATATGTGTGCAGGAATTAAAAGCAGGACAGGAGCCATGAGGAGTCACTTGGCGGCGGGGGAGCAGCACGGAGCGGGTTCGCCTCACGGAGCAGCAGGGTCGGCAGCGCCTTGCTCCGGCTTAGTGCTGAAGGCCCGGAACTTCCCCAGCAGAACCTTCGCGCGACCCTTCACGGCCTCGGCAGCGGCAGCGGCACGCTCACCGCTCACTGGCTCCAGCAGGCTGTCGAGGTCGACACCGGGATCGTGAAGGTAGATGTGGGTGAGGACCCGCGTCAGCGTTGTAGAAGACATGACACGCGCCTTGGCCTCAGCCGTGGGGCCAAGGCCAAGGGCGACATCTTCAAGAGCGTGAACCAGGAAGGGAAGCAGCTTGGCAGGGCCGTCCTCGGCGCCAGCCAGCGGGCTCTCCAGGCCGCTGCCGTCAAGCGTCCTCAGCGAGGAGCGAGCCTTCGCCTCCAACTCCGTGAAGGCCGCACGGTCCTCGGCAAGAACCAGGGCCTTGCCGTCCAGATCGGCCTTCCTCGCCCCCAACTCCTGCTCCAGCGCGCCTAGGCGGTCACGGCGCTTCCTGAGCTTGGCCTCCCGGCCCTCGATGGCTGCCTCGCGAGCCTTCACACCTTCTTCCCGCTCTTGGCAAAGGCGGACCTCTTCCGCGAGCCGATCCCGCAGGCCTTGCAGCTCGTCCTCCAGCGCCTTGCAGCGACCGCGGACGTCGACCACCTCCCCCAAGGCTGCATCACGGGCCGCCTTCGCCTCCAGGACGGCCTGCTTCTCCTTGTCGCATGCCGTCAAGGCCTGGACCAGCACCGCCCGAATCGAGGCTTCGGAGCGAACCCATCCAGAAGCCAGCTCCAAACACCCGGTCACCAAGCAGGGGTCGGCGCCAAGAAGATCCTGCCGCAGTCGGTCCAGCTCAGCAACAGCACGATCTAGAACGGCAGAAGGAATCAGAGAGACAGCGGCCGGTGGAGTAGGAGGAGAAGGTGGCAGCGCAGCCGCAGCATCCTGAGGCGGAGTCTGCCGCGCCCCGACAGCTGTAGTGGCGGCGGCAGGCAAGAGCACCTCGGGAGCCACTTGGGCCGTGGGGGCTTAGCTCGCCCCAGCCGGCTCAGCCAGACCTCGCGAGAACAACCGTGCAGGAGAAGCCTGTGCGTCGTGATCACCTTCCTTCCCGGGCAGAAGCACCGCCGCAGATGGAACCTCGGGAGCCCCCTTCGGCTTCTTTGCTGCGGGCGCCAACCTATCCAAAGATGCGGACGTCAAGCCTCAGAAGCAGAGCAAGAGATAAAGACAAGAATCGAATGCTTATGGGTCGTCGCCAGTGAGCTCAAGCGGCCTCCGGCCAAATTTGAAGCCTGAAAGCCGGCTGGAAGGGTCAACCTCGGGAAGCTTGGAGGCGGAAGGTGCGTCTGCGGTTTGCCCCGGGGCCGGGGGAGACCCGCAGGAGATCAGCCCGGTCCTGTCCTTCTTCGGGATCGGGGGCGAGCTCCCGCTGTCCTGCTCGTCGTTGTCTTCGTCGTCATCCTCGTCGTCATCATTCAGAGAGAGGCGGAGAACGCGGGACCTGCGCCGGGGGAGGGGAGCCCTCGACTCTCCGTTAGTCGCCTTGGAGTCAGCCCCCTTTCCGCGCTCCCCTCCCTCTTCCTCTTTGCTGGAGTCGCCGGAGGGCACGTCCACCGGTTCCTCGGGAGCTTCCAGGGGCACTGGCCCATCCCCGTTGAAGACGGGCATGGACTTCACCACCCGCTCCCAGTCGTTGTGGAGGAACAAGGGCGTAGGAGCACCCTCCAGCCTCGCCACATTGCCCCCGACCAGAGATTGGAGAACCACAGTCAGGTCTCCGGCGGCCAAGGCCGCGGGGTTCGGACGGGCCTCCACATTGGAAGCGAGTACTGCCGAAGTGGAGCCAGCCGGTGCTCCAGGAACTCCCTCAGCAGCGACGCGCCGGTCAGCTTCGCCGCCGCCATGTCGGTCGGCCTCAGATCCGCGTCCTTCTTCTCCAGCACCATCTTCGCGCGGGGATCCGAGAGCTCCGCTCGACCCCAATCGCTGGAGCTCGTGGGCTGCTCCGTGGGCAGGATGAGCCGAGGGTGGATGCGCCCAGCATCCACCAAGATCCACTTGCTCCTGAAGCCCTCAATCCTCTTCCCAGAGTTCAAGATGGCAATGGCGCCGCCGGACGCGACGAAGCTCGCGCACGCGGAAGCAGTCCCACGAGAGGTCCGGAGGTAGAAGTAGTGGTGCAGCAAGGCCACTGAGGGTTGCACCCCAACATGTGCTTCGCAATAATAAGCAAAGATTGCCAGGAGAAGGACGGAGTTGGGATGGAGATGCAGAGCCTGTAGCTTGTAATGGCGGAGGACAGAGAAGAAGAACTCGGAGAAGGGAGGCACCAGGCCAGCAACAATGGCACTTACGAAGAGTAGATAGAAGGTGCTCCTTTGACCCTCAGGGGTGGCGGAGCCGGCCTTGAACACCTTCTCCCCTTCGATGCCCCATGTCGTCGCCATCTGGCGCAACCGGGCAAGGCCCGCCTTCGACATGTTCGGCGAGTTCAGGGCAGACGAGTACCAAGCTACGGCCGGGGGCTGACGAGGCGCCGTGGCTCCCTAGGCCGCATGGTCAGAGCAGATCTGGAAATCTCGGAGGAAGGAAGGAGAGGCGCAAGAAAGGGGATCTGAGCAGCAGCCGAAGAAAGCAAGAAGCAAGGCCTAGGCGGATGCCACTCCTTTATTAACTCGTGCGGTTGCTGAGGCACCCACGTCCAGTCAACCGGCACGCGGCGCCCAAGGCCGCAGGCTGTTAGGGCCCGCAGCGCTTCTCCCTTGCCCTTCCGCCTCCCTGCACGGCCAAGCCCAAGCGCACCTTGGGCCCAGGGGCTACTGTCGGCGTTCTAGGAACGGGGGTCCCCAGACTTGCCTGCCTGCGGCCTGCGGCGTGGCTCAAAGGTGGGCCCAGCACGACCCATCTTCACCAACACAAACCCAAGCCCCTCGCGAAGGGCCAAGCCTCGCAGGGCGGACGATGCGGAGCCTCCTCAGGCACAGCCTCGTCAGGCTGGCTCACGAGGAGGCGGAGAGATCAAGGCGGGGTACCTCACGAGGTGCCCATGACGCAAGCCATGACAACTCAGGGCGCCAGGCGGGTGCCAGCCCGCGCAGCGTCCTCCTTTCCTCTTTGGTGCAAAGGGGGCAAGCGCAGCCGCGGAGTACCGAGGCATCAAGCAAAGGTTGCCATTTCGGTGCAACGAGACCAAGACCAGGAGGACTACGAGACGGAGGTCACCGTGGAGCCCAAGACGGTGACATCATCAGAGCTTTGCCCAGGAGAAGACTACTTTTGTCAGGATAGCTGATACTTGTTGTCCCCCTTCAAATTAGCCCGCCATTGTTGGCCCCCTTCCCGCTCAATATTTGGGGAGAGGACCAGGGCCTCTATAAATAGGACCAGCCACCCACATAGCTGGGGAAAGGACGAAAAAGAGATAGGAAGGAAGAGGCACGTTAGAAGGGTTCGGGTCGGTCGAGCCAAGAACAGACCCTCGCGAGGCTGTTCTTCCTTGTATTGTTCATCATCATTAGCCCAAGAGGCAATCCACACACCACACACTGGAGTAGGGTATTACACCACAACGGTGGCCCGAACCAGTATAAACCCTGTGTCTCTTGTGTTGTTCTTTCCTGAGTTCAGATCCTAGCACGGCGGGGGGGTGCAGGTAGGTAGGAGGCGAAATCTCCGCGCACACCCCAGTGTTCGAACCTCAAGGGTCTGCCGGAACCCGAAATCCGACATAATCATCTGGTACTATCGGCTCAGTGCTACTGGAAACCACCAGTGGATTCAACCAAAGAAAACGGGCTAAGTGATCAACAGGTGGTGGTGGTGGGTTGTTGTTGTTGTTCCCCTGATTCTGATTCTGGACTAGCAACTGCATCAATGTGTTCTGCTGCTGGATCAACTGGGTGAGCTCCGGTGGGAAGGTAAATCCGGGGTCACGTCTCGGAGGCATCTGAGGGTTTAGAAAAGATGAGATTTAAGAATAGAGGGAGTCTAAAGAGAAAACACTACCCATTTGCACATGAGGCAAAAGCAAACAATTCACTTCATTCAATCAAACAAGGGCATACAATCGATCTAACTATCGCAAAAGTGCTCGGACTACCGTATTTACATGGTGGACTACTACTACTGATGAGGTGGTCTACTAGAAATATCCTTCGGTTGCAGACTCCATGATATCTGCTCCGGCTTCATCAACATAGTCATCATCGCTATCATCTGGGTCCGAGTCGGTGTCGTCGATGATGATGATGTCTTCTGGGCGAATCTCCTTGGGTTCTTCGTCTTCATCTACTGGTGTAGGGCCTCCCATAAATATCCCGATCTTCATTGTTAGGTCGGCATTCTTATCCACTAACACTTCAATTTCTTCTTCATAATCTTCACGTGTAGCCTTGAGTTCTTCCTCCAGTTCCTTGATTCTTGTCCTTGCCTTCTTCAGGTCTATCATGTCGGCGCACATCTGGTTCTCCTGACGTCGAATGTGCTGGTATAATTCCTGGATAAAAGCTGCAATTGATCTATCCTTTCTGGTGCTGATCATTTCCCAGTGCTCATCTTGGCGCCCACAAATCTGGTAGATAGTATCCTTGAGATCATTGCGGTAGACTTCTCCAATGCGTCCCATGGCGATGTGAGCTGCCATGCTCTTTCCTAGACTCCAAGTTGGTGCATCAAAAGAAAACTCTATGGGCTCAGTGACTGGCATGAACGTCCTTCCTAGAACTTGAACTTGAATCATCCAGCGCTCTTCTTCAGGTAAGGTGGCGTTGTAGGTTCCGGTGAAGCTTGGTACTCCAATGTTCAGGTATCTAGTGACTTCCTTCAGGTGACATCTAAAGGGTGTATCTTCATCCGGTTGCGTGAACTTGTTCCTTGCATCCGCCATCCTAAAGAGTAGAAAAGATGAGAGGTCAGAAGGGAAGAGAGTGAATAGTGATCTAGGTCTTTAGCTTAGTGGTCATGTCCTACAATCAGCGTGTGCTCTGATACCATCTTTGTAGCGACCAGACCTCAAACAGTCTGATCTCTGTGCTCAGGTGTCATCCCTGGATCAATAATGCTGGCACCACACAGTACTTGAAGGATTTATAACAGAGTAGCAATCACACAATTATTACAATAAATATGGCTTAAGGCCATCTAATAACGATAACAGCGGAAGGCTTGGAAGATAAGTGAGTCCATCAACTCCAACGGCATCACTGAGTATAGAACCACGACCTAAAACTCCTTAATCGTCGTCTGAAAAGTTTGCAACATTAACGTTGCAACCCGAAACGGGTCAGCACATGGAATATGCTGGCCGAGTAACACATAGAGAGTAATGGAATGAAACAGCTATACTGTATGCATATTTGGCTGGTGGAAAGCTCTATGGTTACAGTTTTGCATAAAGCTAATTTTTCCCTACTGCAAAGGAATAAATTTTATTTAACTATCATGGTAGTTGTTAAACATTGAGAATGGTTGACAGCATTCTCAATCCCAATTAAGCATCATCATTAAACAAAACCCATCAAAATTAAATTTTAGAGTAACATGATGAGATTCACATGATAATCCAAGTACTAGATACTCAAGACTCTACAGAGGTTTGCGCACTTTTACCCACAAGACTCGATCGCCTCCGTTTGGTTTCTCGCACTACACGGTGTTTGAGAAACGGATGACCAAGACATAGTCCTTTAGAAGTGCTGGCACCTTACGATGGATAGACCGTTACACCTACTTTCCTCTACATCTCCTAGTCTACCCTGTAAGAGTTCGCACGACTTAATCAACTATGCTAGAGCCCATAATAGCTTGTGGCTGCATACGAAAGTTTCTAGTATGAAAAATCTCATGATCTCTTTGGGCCTGGTTGGCGGTCCATAAAGAAAAACAGGCAATCCTGGAATACCCAGGTACCTCAATCCACCCAGATGTGTGTTTAATTTGCCACCTTAGATAAACCATTAATTAACAAACTCACATCTTTCATGGATATCACTCACCCAATCCACGTCTACTAGCATAGCATGGCATAATAGGCAAACGTAGAAGTAACTCCCAAAGGTTTGATAATACAACATGTAATAGGTACTACCTCAACTACTTCCCATCCCACAATTTAATTAGATCCTAATCATGCAATGTTTGAGGATTGATCTAATGCAATAAAACTGGGTAGTAGGAGGTATGATCAAAGTGTTACTTGCCTTGCTGATGATCCGCGAAACCTAGAGATTCGAAGTAACAGGCGGCGCACTCCGGATATTCTATCGCAGACAAACAAACAAGCATACAATAAGTATTCATCTAATGCACAGGTAAAACTCAAATAAGAGATCTAACCAGAAAGTTCAACTTAAGAACTCCGGTTGGCAAAAAGAATCAAATCAAACGAAGCAACGAAAGTCAAACGGCAAAAGAAACAGGCTTCGTTTACTATTTTGGATCTAGGGAAATTTTTACAGTGGTAAAAACTTGTTTAAGTTGGTTAAACGGATAGAGGGTTTCGAGACGAAACTCCGGGCGCTTGAATCGCCTAATTCCGATAAACGAGCGAAAAGTTATACTAAAACCAAAACCGGATCAGGAATCGCGATCAAAAAAATCACGGATTTAATAAGAGAAAAGAAAAACTACGAACGTTCGCTAGAACGAACGAACGAACGAACGCTCGCTATTTAAATAAATCGGAAAACCCGATCTATTTAAAAAAACGAAACTAAAAAAACGAACAAAACTGTCGAAAAAACCGAACGGTTTTTCGGGAAAAAACCCGGCGTCTAAAAAAAACTACCCGGCAACTCCGGCGAGGCTCCGGCGGCGGCGGCGGTCGGCGGTGCGGGGCGGCGGCGGCGCAGCGCGGCGGCGGCGGCGGCTGCGGCGCAGCGCGGCGGCGGCGGCGCTAGGGCGGCGGGGCGGCGCGCTAGGGTTTGGGAAGGATCCTGGGCTGGGCTCCCCGGCTTATAAAGCCTGTCCAGGCCTAGTGTCCGGGTCGAACACGGCCCGTAGGTCGGTTGCGTTTTTTCTAATAATTCCGCGCAGAAAAACAAATAAAAGAAATAACAGACTCCAAAAATCCCGAAATAAATTTTCCCCGGCTTCTAAAATCAAGCCGCACAAGGTGAACATTTATTTGGGGCCTAAATGCAATTTTGAAAAACGCACATTTTTCCTAAATTCAAATAAAATACCGAAAAACTCCGAAATAAAATCTTATTTGATATTATTATTAAATCCTCAATATTTCTTAATTTTGGGAAAGTCATTTTATTCCCTCTCTCATATTTTTTTAATAGAAATAATTGATGATAGAATAATTAAAATCAAATGATCCTATTCTCAAAATTTGAGAAAACTCAAATATGAAAATAACGAAATCCCCAACTCTCTCCGTGGGTCCTTGAGTTGCGTAGAATTTCTAGGATCAAAACCAAAAGCAAATAAATTATGATATGCAATGATGATCTAATGTATAACATTCCAAATTGAAAATTTGGGATGTTACAGAAGGTACCAAAGTAATCCCGGCATGGAACACTGGATAGTGGTCAAGAATATGCAGAAGTACCTGAAGAGGACTAAGGATATGTTTCTCATTTATGGAGGTGACGAAGAGCTCGTCATAAAGGGTTGCGTCGATGCTAGCTTCGACACAGATCTGGATGACTCTAAGTCACAAACCGGATACGTGTATATTTTGAATGGTGGGGCAGTCAGCTGGTGCAGTTGCAAGCAAAGTGTCGTGGCGGGATCTACATGTGAAGCAGAGTACATGGCAGCCTCAGAGGCAGCACAAGAAGCAATCTGGATAAAGGAGTTCATTACCGACCTAGGAGTGCTTCCCAATGTGTCGGGCCCGATGACTCTCTTCTGTGACAACACTAGAGCTATTGCCCTTGCCAAGGAGCCCATGTTTCATAGGAAGACCAGGCATATCAAGCGTCGCTTCAACTCCATTCGTGAAAATGTTCAAAATGGAGACATAGATATTTGTAAAGTGCATACGGACCTGAATGTCGCAGATCCGTTGACTAAACCTCTTTGTCGAGCAAAACATGATCAACACCAGAACTCTATGGGTGTTCGATTCATAACAATGTAACTAGATTATTGACTCTAGTGCAAGTGGGAGACTGTTGGAAATATGCCCTAGAGGCAATAATAAAATGGTTATTATTATATTTCCTTGTTCATGATAATTGTCTATTGTTCATGCTATAATTGTGTTATCCGAAAATCGTAATACATGTGTGAATATATAGACCACAACATGTCCCTAGTGGGCCTCTAGTTGACTAGCTCGTTGATCAATACATGGTTACGGTTTCCTGACCATGGACAGATGTCATTGATAACGGGATCACATCATTAGGAGAATGATGTGATGGACAAGACCCAATCCTAAGCATAGCACAAGATCGTGTAGTTCGTCTGCTAAAGCTTTTCTAATGTTAAGTATCTTTTCCTTAGACCATGAGATTGTGCAACTCCCGGATACTGTAGGAATACTTTGGGTGTGCCAAACGTCACAACGTAACTGGATGACTATAAAGGTGTACTACGGGTATCTCCGAAAGTGTCTGTTGGGTTGGCACGAATCGAGACTGGGATTTGTCACTCCGTATGACGGAGAGGTATCTCTGGGCCCACTCGGTAAGACATCATCATAATGAGCTCAATGTGACTAAGGGTTGGTCACGGGATGACGTGTTACGGAACGAGTAAAGTGACTTTCCGGTAACGAGATTGAACGAGGTATTGGGATACCGACGATCAAATCTCGGGCAAGTAACGTACCGATTGACAAAGGGAATTGTATACGGGATTGCTTAAATCCTCGACATCGTGGTTCATCCGATGAGATCGTCGTGGAACATGTGGGAGCCAACATGGGTATCCAGATCCCGCTGTTGGTTATTGGCCGGATAGTTGTCTCGGTCATGTCTACATGGTTCCCGAACCCGTAGGGTCTACACACTTAAGGTTCAATGATGCTAGGGTTATTAGGAAGACTGCTATATGATTACCGAATGTTGTTCGGAGTCCCGGATGAGATCCCGGACGTCACAAGGAGTTCTGGAATGGTCCGGAGGTGAAGATTTATATATAGGAAGTTTTATACGGTCACCAGAAAGGTTCGGGGGCATATCAGTATTGTACCGGGGCCACCGGAGGGGTTCCGGGGGTCCACCGGGAGGGGCCACCTCTCTCGGAGGGCCTCATGGGCCATAGAGGAAAGGGAACCAGCCCCAAGTGGGCTGGGCGCATACCCCCTTGGGCCCATGCGCCTAGGGTTCGGGGAACCCTAGAGGGGGCGCCCCCCCTTTGCTTGGGGGGCAAGCCACCCCCTTGGCCCCCCCTCTACATCTCATCTAGAGGGGGCCGACCCCCTTCCTCCTTCCCCTATGAATAGAGGGGAAAGGGGAGGGCTGCACACCACATCAAAGGCGCAGCCCTCCCCTCCCCAACACCTCTCCTCCTCCGTTAAGAGCTTGGCGAAGCCCTGCCGGAGTACTGCCGCTCCACCACCACCACGCCGTCGTGCTGCTGTTGGAGCTCTCTTCCTCAACCTCTCCCTCCTCCTTGCTGGATCAAGGCGCGGGAGACGTCTCCGCTCCGTACGTGTGTTGAACGTGAAGGTGCCGTCCGTTCGGCGCTAGGATTATCGGTGATTTGGATCACGTCGAGTACGACTCCATCAACCCCGTTCTCTTGAACGCTTCCGCTCGCAATCTACAAGGGTATGTAGATGCACTCCTCTCCCTCTCGTTGCTAGATGACTCCATAGATTGATCTTGGTGACGCGTAGAAAATTTTAAATTTGTGCTACGATCCCCAACAGATCGCTGCGGTCTCAAATCCAATGAAGATCAAGTCTCCATGGATATCCGCGACGTATTTCAAGCTTCCAAACCTGACCTGGTGGCCAGGGGCGTGGCTATCGATCTGCTCCAGATGGCCAAGCGAGTTAGCCCGTAGTACGAAGCCTCCGAACACGAAAATCTGTCTGGGGAGGAAGGTTTCTCCTTGGACAGCGCCGCTGTAGACGATTGAAGGAGACATTGAACCTTTCTTGGATGGCACAGTGGAACTCTCAATGAAAGCACCAATGTCGGTGTCAAAACCGGCGGATCTCGGGTAGGGGGTCCCAAACTGTGCGTCTAGGATCGATGGTAATAGGAGACAGGGGACACAATGTTTACCCAGGTTCGGGCCCTCTCTATGGAGGTAATACCCTACGTCCTTCTTGATTGATATTGATGAATATGGGTGTTACAAGAGTTGATCTACCACGAGATCGTGATGGCTAAACCCTAGAAGCCTAGCCTATATGACTATGGTAATGAATGTGTCCTTTCCGGACTATCCCCTCCGGTTTATATAGACACCGAGGGGATCTAGGGTTTACATAGAGTCGGTTACATAAGAAGGAATCTTCGTAGTCGGTTGCCAAGCTTGCCTTCCAGGCCAAGGAGAGTCCAATCCGGACACAGGTATAGTCTTTGGTCTTCATGTCTTCACATCCCATCAGTCTGGCCCATGGATAACAGGCCGGACGTCCGAGGACCCCTTAGTCCAGGATTCCCTCAACCGCCCTCGTCACGACCGTGGCGCCAAGCGGCGATTTCCTTGAGGGTGCGGCGTTGGCGTTCCATCTCCTCGCGGACGTAGTCATCCCGCGCCCATTTGAGGGCGGTCTCGTCGGCGCCGGCCATGTCGATGTGCTCCTGTTTCACGATGACGGGCGGCATCCCCGGCTCCCGCTTTGGCCTGACCAGGCAATGATGGCCGTGGGGAGGAGGGGAAGGCTGGCGACGGCCCTCGTTTATGACGAGGCCACCCCCATGGTTGCGCAGATGCTCCGGCATCTCCATAGGCTCGACCTTGACGGTGGCGAGCGACGCTGTGCCGGGGGAGCGAGAGGAGGAGGAGCCGCCCGCCATGCTACTCGGCAGCCAAGAGCTGCCGCTCCGGTCAGAGACCGGGGGCGTCGGGTACTCGAGCGGCGGCTCGTTGCCGTCCTCGAGGTGCTCAAAGACGGCATGGAGAGTACGCCCGGGCACGCCGCACCACAGGCGGCTGCTGTCGACGTTGTGGCGTCCCCGTCCTGGCGTGTTGTTGGTGGAGGCGAGCTGCTCCTCGTGGCGCCGCCGGAAGTACTCCGTCTAGAATGTGTGGTTGCCGGCGGCGTACTCCGGAAGGCCCCGCACCTCCTCCAGCAGGGAGGCCCGAACGCGCGCGATCTCGGCGTGGCAGCGGTCGACGGCAGGGGACGGGGACGCCTCCAGCGATGAGCCTCCATGAGCCTGACACGCGCATGTCTGGCGGTGCTGGGTAGTTCACCTCGTGGAGGAGGTATACCTCCCACTCGTGGAGGTGGCGGCGGCCAAAGCCATTGGCCGCCGCTCCAATGTCGGGCTATCGCTTGCCCATCAGTGGCTTAAAGAGAGGGAGGGGGAGCAGCGAAGTAAAGAGGGTCGGCGGCGGCGAGAGAGGGAAAGGCTGTGGCGAGGGGGGTGCCCCAGCGGCAAGGGATAGTGCCTTTTATAGTGGCGGGTGCGCGGCAAGCGGGCGGCACCATGTGGATGCATGGCGGAAGAGGGCTGGGAACGCGGCGGCGGCGCCTTTACTATGCCGCCCATGAGGAATCAATGGAAGGCTGACCGACGGCAGCCTTCACATTGATTCCCGTGGGAAACCGAGGCGAGGACGATGACGAAGGCACCAAGTCGCTAACTCAGAGGGTCCACCATGCTTTCGCGCTAAAAAGTTTCCCCCGGCGCACCTGGTTCGGCCTGGGTCCGCCAGCGCCAAATTCCGCCCTAACCGGCGAAAACTGGGCTCCTGGGGGCACGACTGGCCGTTTTTTTCTAGTCGGCGATAATAAAGGGCCGTGGGGGGCTGTTGGGGAGGCGAGTTGAGATGCTCTTACATATGTGTTCCCTCTGTCCCATAAGTAATCGCGCCAAGATAAAGTGACTACCTTGCAACCACTATCTTCAAACAGATGAGACCATGGAGTAACATCACTATCCTGCTACCTCTTGGGCATGCGTTGGTTTTCCCTTGAAGAGGAAAGGGTGATGCAGCAAAGTAGCGTAAGTATTTCCCTCAGTTTTTGAGAACCAAGGTATCAATCCAGTAGGAGACTACACGCAAATCGCCTAGTACCTGCACAAACAAATGAGAACCTTGCAACAAACGCGATAAAGGGGTTGTCAATCCCTTCACGGCCACTTGCAAAAGTGAGATCTGATAAAGATAATAAGATAAATATTTTTGGTATTTTTATGGTATAAATTGGAAAATAAAGATTGCAAAATAAATAGTAAACTAAAATTGTAGATTGAAAACTTATATGATGTAAAGTAGACCCGGGGGCCATAGGTTTCACTAGTGGCTTCTCTCAAGATATAGCATGAATTACGGTGGGTGAACAAATTACTGCCGAGCAATTGATAGAAAATCGCATAGTTATGATGATACCTAAGGCAATGATCATTAATATAGGCATCATGTCCATGAAAAGTAGATCGAAACAATTCTGCATCTACTACCATTACACCACACATCGACCACTATCCAGCATGCATCTAGAGTATTAAGTTCATAAGAACAGAGTAACGCATTAGGCAAGATGACATGATATAGAGGGATAAACTCAAGCAGTATGATATAAACCCCATCTTTTTATCCTCGATGGCAACAATACAATACGTGTCGTTTTCCTTTCTGTCACTGAGATCGAGCACCGCAAGATTGAACCCAAAGCTAAGCACTTCTCCCATTGCAAAAAAGATCAATCTAGTAGGCCAAACCAAACTGATAATTGAAGAGACTTGCAAAGATATCAAATCATGCATATAAGAATTCAGAGAAGAATCAAATAATATTCATATATAATCAAGTTCATAAACCCACAATGCATCGGATCTCGGTAAACACACTACAAAAAGAGTTACATCAAATAGATCTCCAAGAAGATCGAGGAGAACTTTGTATTAAGATCCAAAGAGAGAGAAGAAGTCATTTAGCTAATAACTATGGACCTGAAGGTCTGTGGTAAACTACTCACACATCATCGGAGAGGCTATGGTGTTGATGTAGAAGTCCTCCGTGATTGAATCCCCCTCCGGCGGAGCGCCGAAAAAGGCCCCAAGATGGGATCTCATGGGTAAAGAAGGTTGCGGTGGTTGAAAAGGTGTTTCGTGGCTCTCCCTGAAAGTTTCTGGGTACGAGAGTATATATAGGTGAAAGAAGTAGGTCGGTGGAGCTACGAGGGGCCCACGAGGGTCGAGGGCGCGCCTGGCCCAGCATGGCCGCGCCCTCCTACCTCCTGGCCGCCTGCTGCACTGGGCTTTCGGTTAATAGGTTAGTCCAAAAAATAGTGTAAAAAGGTATATTAAAGCCCATTAAACATCCAAAACAGATAATATAATAGCATGGAACAATCAAAAATTATAGATACGTTGGAGACGTATCATATTCATGTAAATATTTAACGAATATCATAACACGCTGGTTAGAGCAACTCCAATGCGGCGACCCATTTCGTTTGCGCGCGTCCGTTTGGGTTAGCGCGGACAGAAAAGTTGGCCCAACACACCGACCCAAATAGACGTGTGCATCCGCTTTTTGTTCGCTTGCCGACCCATTCCCGGCCCAATTTTGGGCCTCATTTGCATCAGCACGGACACAAAACGGACGCACGCGCGCCCGCCTACTCCTCCCTCTGGCCCGCTAGTCGGTGGCTCATTGGCCATCCTCTCTCATTCCAACAGCAAACCCTCGCCCGCCTCCTTCGTCGTCACCGCCGCCGCCCATTTTCCGGTGCCTCTGCCAGCTGCCGGTGCCGCAACATCCCCCCACCCCTCCAACGCCACCATCGTCGTCTCGTCACCGGGGATACAAAAGCTTCCTACCCCCACCTCCCCGACACAGCCATGACTAGGAAGCCGCCTCTCCGCCCCGCCGGCTCCTTCATCCTAACACCGGCACGCTCATCGAACGCCGGCACGCGCGTCAGACGCCTCCAGGGCAGCCAGCTGGTCCGAGGGTGATACATCCATTTTGCATCATGCTTTTATATTGATATTTATTGCATTATGGGCTGTTACTACACATTATATCACAATACTTATGCCTTTTCTCTCTTTTTTATAAGGTTTGCATGAAAAGGGAGAATGCCGACAGCTAGAATTCTGGACTGGAAAAGGAGCAAATATTAGAGACATATTCTACACAACTCCAAAAGTCCTTAAACTTCACGGAGAATATTTTTGGAATATATAAAAAATATTGGGTACAGAAAGCACCAGAGGGGGGCCACCTGCCATCCACAAGGGTGGAGGGCGCGCCCACCGGTCTTGTGGGCCCCCTGGCGGGCCCTCGACGCCCATCTTCTGCTATATGGTGTGTTTTGACCTGGAAAAAATCAGAAGGGAGCTTTCGGGACGAAGCACCGCCGTCTCGAGGCAGAACTTGGGCAAAACCAATCTAGGGCTCCAGCGGAGCTGTTCTACCGGGGAAACTTCCCTCCGGGAGGGAGAAATCATCGCCATCGTCATCGCTAACGATCCTCTCATCGAGAGGGGGTCAATATCCATCAACATCTTCACCAGCACCATCTCCTCTCAAACCCTAGTTCATCTCTTGTATCCGATCTCTGTCTCAAAACCTCAGATTGGTAGCTGTGGGTTGGTTGTAGTGTTGATTACTCCTTGTAGTTGATGCTAGTTGGTTTATCCGGTGGAAGATCATATGTTCAGATCCTTAATGATAATTAATACTCCTCTGATTATGAACATGGATATGCTTTGTGAGTAGTTACGTTTGTTCCTAAGGACTTGGGAGAAGTTTTGTTATAAGTAGTTATGTGAATCTGGTATTCGTTCGATATTCTGATGAGATGTATGTTGTCTTTTCTCTAATGGTTTTATGTGAACGTCGACTACATGACACTTCACCATTGTTTGGGCCTAGGAAAAGGCATTGGGAAGTAATAAGTAGATGATGGGTTGCTAGAGTGACAGAAGTTTAAACCCTAGTTTATGCGCTGCTTCGTAAGGGGCTAATTTGGATCCACATATTTCATGCTATGGTTAGATTTATCTTAATTCTTCTTTCATAGTTACGGATGCTTGCGAGATGAGTTAATCATAAGTGGGAGGCGTGTCCAAGGAAGGCAGCACCCAAGCACCGGTCCACCCACATATCTAATTATCAAAGTAACGAACATGAATCATATGAGCATGATGAAAACTATCTTGACAACAATTCTCATGTGTCGTCGGGAGCGCTTTGCTTTATATAAGAGTTCGTCCAGGCTTGTCCTTTGCTACAAAAAGGATTGGGCCACCTTGCTGCACCTTGTTTACTTTTGTTACATGTTACCCGTTACGAATTATCTTATCACACAACTATCTGTTACAGATAATTTCAGTGCTTGTAGAGAATACCTTGTTGAAAACCGCTTGTCATTTCCTTCTGCTCCCCGTTGGGTTCGACACTCTTACTTATCGAAAGGACTACGATAGATCCCCTATACTTGTAGGTCATCAGAGGGCGGCGCGACTCCTTTCGCCGGTTGGCTCCTTCGTCAACGCCCGCAAGCTATTTGACAGTTTGACAAGGTACAAAATGGACTCCGCCGACTTATTTTTCCACAGTTTCCTTTGTAACTCTGACGATTCCTCGACCGATGGTGATGAGGAGATCTTGGCTGCCGTGTTGGTCTATCACCACCTCAATAGCCAGCGACCATTGTTCCATGGCTCCATTCCAGGCACCTTCCGGCGTTGAATCGCAACCGAGAGAGTAGGCATTTCCTTATTTGGAAGGACTACTTTGACACAATGAACCCGCTGTTTAAACATCAGAAATTCCGGTGCCGTTTTCGTATGAGTAGGCATCTTTTCAACCGTATTAGAGAGGGTGTGGTTGGCTACAATGACTATTTTGAGTGTAAAGAGGATGCCCTTGGAATGATTGGCTTCTCCTCTTATCAGAAATGCACTGCAGCCGTCCGGATGCTTGCATACGGAGTGCCCAGTGATCTCATTGACGAGTACATCCGTATGAGCGAGTCTACATGCCTAGACTATATGTACAAGTTTTGTAAGGCTGTGATTGCTGTGTTTGGCCCTGAGTACTTGAGAGAGCCGACTCCTCAAGATACAGTCCGCTTGTTGATGATAAATGCCAGCAAGGGCTCCTAGGGATGCTTAGCATAGACTGCTTGCACTGGGAGTGGAAGAACTGCCCTTCTGCTTGGCAAGGGCAATATAAGGGCCATGTCAGGGCTTGCACTATTATACTTGAGGCCGTGGCATCACAAGATCTCTGGATCTGGCACTCTTTCTTTGGTATGGCCGGATCACATAATGGTATCAACGTGCTTCAACACTCGCCGGTGTTTGGAAGGCTTGACGAAGGCAATGGCCCACCGGTGTACCATCAACAGCCACAACTACGACAAATGATACTACCTAGCTGACAGTATCTATCCTCAGTGGGCCACTATTGTGAAGAAAATCCCCAACCCTGTCGGAGAGAAGAGGAAATGATTCGCCCAAGAGCAAGAGAGTCCTAGGAATGCCGTCGAGCGTGCCTTTGGTGTTTTGCAATCTCGATGGGGCATCGTTCGATATTCCGCTAGGACTTGGAGCACGAAAAAGGTGTGGGAGGTGATGACTGCTTGTGTGATCATGCACAATATGATCGTAGAAAATGAACGTCCGGAACGTATCTACAATAAAGGGTTTCAGTTTTACGGTGAGAATGTTTTGCCTGAGCATGTAGGAGCGGCAACGTTTGAACAGTTCAGCCAATTTCATCATGCAGCTGCAAAATGATTTGGTCGAGCATACGTGGGCTCATATTGTCAACCAATAGATGTATCCTTTTTATCTGGCTTGTAAAACTATGTGAGAACAGTTTATTTTATATTTGGGCTTGTAAAACTATGTTTTATATTTGGTTGTGAAAAATATGCTTCTTTGTGAAACTATATATTTACTTTTGAAATATGCAAAGTGTTCATTGAAAACGGAGGCCAGCAGGCCACGCCAGCAAACATAGGTCAGGGCGTTGGATGCACTGCCAACCCAAATCAAAAAGAGGACGGACATCGAGCGGGGTCGATCCAAACGGACAAATGCGTCGTTTGTTTGGGTCGACGCATTGGAGTTGCTCTTAGTGGCCCTAAACCTCGGCATTTCTAGCAGCCTAAATCTCCCGAGGGACGAGTATTCACTGATCACTGCACTCAGTCGCTGGATCAAGCTCACGGCATCAACCGGCACACAACGCGGAGACCCTAGAGCAATGTGCAGGGCCAATAGAAGGCATCATCATCGACCGAGTAGACGTGACGCTGCGACCCTTAATAACCGAGCATGACAATTGACAAAGGAGGCGAGGACGGACGGGCGAGAGGTCCAAGCGAAACGAAACGCGACGAGGTGCCTGCGTCTGCGTGAATACACATGTCAGTGTCAGTACAAAGGGCGCAGTGGTACAAATACACGAGCCTACCCCGATCGACCAAGGGACGTACTCCCTCCGTCCGGGTGTATAAGTCATTCGCGTAGTTCTAGGTCATCGATTTAAGGAATTAAATATGTGTTATATGTCATGAAAAGTATACCACTAGATTTCCACACGGATGTAGTTTTTAAATATATATTTTTTGTCACATATAATACATATTTAGATAGTTAAATTATCGACCTAGAACTACGCGAATGACTTATATACCGGGACGGAGGTAGTACAGCATCTCAGGCTCGCAGGGAATGCGCACGGGAAAGGCCAAACTGGGCGTACCCGTACCCGTGCGTCGCGCCCCCAACACCCAGCACGGCGCTATTATTTCCCCCAAAGCACAGACATACCCCCCGTTCCCCAGCCAATAGGGCCTCCGCCACGCCACGTCCACTGACACTGCCAGGCCGGACCACGCCACGTACCGGGCCCGCCCTGCCCGCCCCGCTGCATGCATGTACACCCCGCTCTGCTGCGCAGGCTTTTTCCCCCTCACCGCCCCGTCACGGCGGCTTTCAACTTGCTCTCCATGACAGGTGGGGCCCGATTCACCCAGTCCCACCGGCCAGTGGGAGGGCGCGTGGTAAAGCTGGTACGCGGGGCATGGTGGCGTCCAGTTCCGGATATGGCATCTTTGTGCAAGTGGGAGGGCCGCCACCCTCGCTTCCCGCGCCAGGCTGCCACGCCGCTCGCCGACGGGTGGGCCTGGACGTGACCGGGGATAACGTGGTCCCACCCCCCAGTGAATAAAGGCCGGGCAGGTGGTGAGGCCAGGAAGGAGGAGCAGTTCGTGTTGTCGCGCCGCGCGCGGCTTTCGATGCGGTGGTGGCAGTCATGTCCTCATGGGGGCCGGGTCCCGCCGCGGATTGAACCCCTCAATGACGCCCATCCATGTGGCGACGGGCCCTGCGCTGTCACGAGCCGGGGTCGTACACCGCCTACTCGCAGCAGGCTACAGTGGCGTAGTACGAGCACACTCCTGCTGCCTGCCAGCGGCCAGCTGCCTCTGCGGGCAGATCCCACCTGTCAGTACGGCGCTGCCGTGCCTTCCAGACCAGCCACCAGTGCGCTGCTCCTCCCTGGGGAGCTCGCTTCGCCTCGCGAGCGGCCTTTCCTAGCTTTTATATCGGCGCCAGCGCCAAGCGCCAGTGGGATAACCTACCTCTGCCTGTACTTACTTACAGCAGGAGCCGCTGCCGTCGCCGCCATTTCCACTTGCTCGTTTACTTGCCGGCCGCAACGGTTTCAGCCTAGCCACCGCGGGTTTCCCTGCTGGCCGGAGGAACGGCGCGCGTGTTCCGTTGCAGCAAGGACATGGAAGGAGACGGCGACGCTAGGTCGAGAGCGACACTGGCCTGGGATCTCGGGGTGCAGTGGGCGCCCGCCGCCTCGGCTGCGTACCCGCAGCATTTCCTGCCGCCGCCGGGGGTGGCTAGCCAGCAGCAGCAGCACATGCAGCAGGAGCTCACTAGCCTCAAGCTGGGGAAGCGCCCGTGCTCCTTGCCCGGCGGCCAGGTGGCTGTGGCTCAGGTCGACGGGAGCGGAGGCGGCGGCGGGCGTGCCGCGGTGGAGGGCAAGAGGAAGGAGAAGGCGGCCGGGGCGGCGGCAACGGCGGCCATGCCGAGGTGCCAGGTGGAAGGGTGCCACATGGCGCTGGCGGGGGCCAAGGAGTACCACCGGCGGCACAAGGTGTGCGAGGCGCACTCCAAGGCGCCCAGGGTCATCGTGCACGGCGCCGAGCAGCGCTTCTGCCAGCAATGCAGCCGGTACGTGAATTCTTTCTTACCCACACCCCCGACTTGTGCTAGCCGTAGCTAGATCCACACTTCACGTACTCGTACGTACGTGCGTGCGGAGTCTCTCTCATGCGCTAGCGTTGACTCTCTGCTCTGCGTATACAATGCGTGCAGCTTCCACGCGATGGCGGAGTTCGACGACGCCAAGCGGAGCTGCCGGCGGCGGCTTGCCGGCCACAACGAGCGGCGCCGGAAGAGCAACGCCAGCGACGCCATGGCCAGGGGCTCTGCGCACGCACACGGTAATCCACGCCATTACTCCCCCACCTCCATTAGCGCGAGCTGTTCTAGACTTCTAGCGCGGTCTCAGCGTGACAGAGTACGGCAGGTAAGAGTGATTACACAGAGAAGAACCATCGTTAAGGCCGGCTGATAGACGCAGGAGTAGCTACTCTTAGTAGTAGTACTAAGCAAAACCGGCAGGGGATAAGAGGGAGTAGAGTGGTTTGATGCCGGGAAACAAGGGGAGATCTGCAGCAGGTGCGCGTAGGGACAGGAAAAAAGCTCTCGGGATGCGTGAGACGGGTGCAGCAAAGCAAATAAACACTCGCGATTTAATGTGCGCATTTACGCGCCCTGCCTCTGCCCGCTTGGGTAGGCCGTGTTGGCTAGCTTGGCACTGGCATGCAAGGCCGACCGTGCATATGACCACGTAAAGGAGCGCCCCAGCGGCTGTTGGCCACACGACAGTGGCTGCGATGCCGCACGCCACTGTTGGGTATTCAGTAACGTACTGGCGCTAGTTATTGAAGAAATGGCATCGATATACGGTTACTGATAGATGCTAGTACAGTGTAGTACTATGCATGGGCGGATCTGGGCCCCAGGCAGCCCAGGCCATTGCCTGGGGCGTGGGAAATTTTCTCGGCCCATATATACGGAAAAAAATGTTTGGCCTGGGGCGCAGCCCACTCTAATCCCAGGCAGCCTAGGCCAACTGGCCCAACCGCCCAGGCCAGTGCCTTTTCGCTGGCTGTGCGTGCGCTACTCACGACCAGGAGTTTGGACCGAACCTGTCCGCCGCCCTTCCCCCAACTTGACGAACCCTAGGCGTGGTCGGTGGCCACGTCCCTGCCCGCCGGCGCCGCCCGCCGTCCTCGTGCTGCCTATCCAGCCCGCCCCCCAGTCCCCTTCTGCTACTCTGCTGCCTATCCAGCTGCATGCCCGCCTCCCTTCAATCCTCTTCAATCACCTCCGTTGTGGGCTGCTGCCCTGTCCGGCGAGGCAGCAACCCCGGCGAACTGCCGGCGAGGTGGCCCTTCTCAGGAGGCGCCTCTTTCCTCAGCAGACTACAGCAAGCCGGAAAGAGCAAAGGTATCGTAGTTTATCCAATTTCGAAACCCCAATTTGTGTTTGCAGATGCTACTGTTTGATGATGAATTTTGTCGGTTGCTAGATGACACCGTTGTTGCTTGATGCAACTGTTTGTTAGATTCTTATTAGATTTGGAAACTAAATTTGACATTTAGTAAATTGTTTCTATATAATGTTACAGGACATTGAATTCTTTTTGGAACAGGACATCTATAGTATGCCTTCAAACTGGAGTTTTTTTTGAGGTAGTTTTTAGCCTTTGGTTTCTCGCCTGGGGCGTCGGCAAATCCTGGCTCCGCCACTGGTACTATGTACACCATTTGTGCGTTATACTACTACCAGAATGGTGACTTATTAAGGGCACTGTGCATTGGAGATATGGCCTAGAGGCAGTACAAAAAGACCGCCAGATTCTGAAGGTACTCGGTCAAACCCATACAGTTACATATAGGAATACATACCTAGCGTAGTAGCGGTCGTACTACTGTCAAGAGGAAAATGCGCCACGGCTTCGAAGATACTCTTTGTAGTACAAAGTTTGTACTACTCCAGTTGTTAGCTGTGTGGGATCAGGAGATCTTTTTAGGGTTTAGTATCCAGGTATAATTGCTGGTGAGGATCTGCAGACAGTAATAATATCATTAACAGGCGAATCAGTTAACTGGTGCCGATCAAATATGTAGTCGCGCTTACTTTAGTTAGCCTGGCGTATAGTATGGTATACGTACTTTCCCTGATCTTCAGAGTTCAGACTTAGAGTCTGCTCTGCTTGTCTCTAAAGTTCAAGTGCTCTCTGTACCGTGCTAGCATACATCGTGTACACAAACAGTGTTATTCGTTATACTTTGTAAATCACTGATGCATGTGGACTTCGAAGTTGCTTCGAAGTAAATACCGATTTTCCTTATATAGTTAATCAGGGTCTTTTCCTTATGTAGTTGATTGAAATTAATTCGATATAAAGAATGGGTTTAGAGTTTAGGTATATTGATAATGGATAAACAAATGATTCAAGTCCAATAATATATGGATACCACTCCCTCGTTCACAAATATAAGATGTTTTAGATATTTCAATTTAGACTATACACATTTGATTCACAAAAAAGTTAGAACATTCTATATTTGTGAACTGAGGAAATAGTTTGTCTAACAGCTTTATAAATAATACTTCTGCACGTCATCGATTTCTTTTCGCGCCTCCTTGATAGGAATGTATATGAACAACAAAACACTATAACTTTGTGGATTTGTGTGTCTGATTCGGGGGAATAGGAAATACAGAGACATCCTAATAAACATGGTCAAATCAAAGTTAGACCACAATTAAATATAAATTTCTCATGCTATTTCGCCAACACTTTTCTGATTCTTCATGTAAAAAATGTTCTAAAAAGAGTCCCGAAGAGAAATGTAGCTAGTAATCATGAGGTTAAGTGAGAACCCCTATTGTTTTTCTTTGCCTCGTTCATTTGAATCAAATGGATGCCATTGCCACCAAAGGAAAATTTGTTGTTCCTATGTTTTTTCTCTACTTTTCCTACAGAGCAAAAAAAAGGTCTCCTTGTTGTTAGAAACACCTACAACGTTCAATTTGCTCCCAAAGCAATGGCCGCAAAGATCCCACTTGGGAAGCGCAAGCAGGAAACATTGTAAACCAACATGCTTATTCTATGCTTGGACATACACAAAGATAGGTGATTATTAAGATCCTATGGTATTATCATTTTGCAGTTTCGATTGAGAAACAAGTATTTCTAAGCAACTACCAGAACAACCTTATCACACTTCAAGATTTCTGAAATTACCAAAGGGATAGGCAATTTTGATCTGATTATTACCAACGGCTGACCAAAAAGTAACTATTTCTAAGTCGACCGAGCCATAGTCATTCCAATTATAACACAGTGGGATAGGCTGTATGCTCCTGTGTTGGAACAATGATCAATGTGCGCGAATCAAATTAAGATCACGGACGTCATCCTGACAAAACTTCTTCAGCTACTGTGCTTCTTCTTCTTTTTCTTCTTTTTTTTTTCTTGCGGGAAGCTGCTGTGCATCTTCATACTATGATACTAAGCATGAAAATAAGCGAATCTGAAAAAAAAACAGAATAATGTCCCGGCGCTCCTGGTTTTCGACAGATAAGGTATCCTGGAACAGTTGGAGAAGGGCCAGACCTGCATCAGCGTGTTCTTTCACACGGTACATGTGATACGAAGCTTGGTAATCCTGCAGTTATTTAGTTTCCCACAAGTCACTGAGGAGGAGAATTACTTTGCATCAGGTTGGCGAAACAGTGACCAAATCTTGATTCCCACCTTTACACGTACGTACATGTCGTGTTTCACTAGGGTTTTTGTGATGTCTGTGGACAAAAGCTGCAGTCATCGTCTACTGGTGCAGACCAACCTGGTAGCCGTCTAGGTAGCACTCGAGTTAATTTCCAGCGCAAATGACGAGGACGAACTCACAAACATGCCGAAACCTTTTGGATTTTGCAGTTCAAAACACAACTGGACATCGTGCGTCTCGTAGCCTGATCTGCACTAGCAAGGAAGGAGTCTATCTTTCGGTATATATACAGTAGTTTGCATGCAACTAATAAGCTCGCTTAATTGTTGCAGGGGTGGCGTCGTTGGTGCACGGCTTCGCGCCGTACGTTGGCCTGCCGACGTCCCCGGCTGGTGCTCTCTCTCTTCTGTCATCGGCCAGAGCCGCCCCCTGGCTAGTCCCGACGACGCCCGGCGACGCATTCTCCGCCCGCTCCAGCAGCGCCGCGCTGGACGAGCTCATCGCCGAGAACCGCGCGGCGCTCCTGGCGTGCCACTTCTTCCCCCAGCGCTCGGCCGCCCGGCCGGCCGCGGCAGAGATGGCGCCCGCCTGGCACCAAGCGCACCAGCAGGCCCCGCCAGGCCATGACCAGGGAGCTCCTCTTCCGGCGGGGGCGGGGCACGTCACGCTCGACCTCATGCAGGCGCCCGGCACGGCGGGCCTGCCGTTCCGGCCCATGGCGCAGGGCAGGCCAGCCGAGGACGGCGACGCGGGCCGTAGCTCGGGCGTGTGGACGCCCCTGCAGGGCGCCCACGCCGTCTGAGCTCGCCACATGGTGCAAGTACGTATACCGGAGTAGTACGCAGCATGGGCGCGGCTGGGGCTTTGGTCGTTGTGTCGACCGTGCAATCAACTTGAGTTGGACAACAGTGTACTGTCTGTCTTGTAGCGGGTGCTAGCTGCATCCCCTTCTTTTCTTCTCCCCCGGCAAAGCGCCCCAAGTAAATTCTGGTCCTGAACTCCAGCTTGGGTTAATTCGAGATCATGGGCGGGCGGGCGGTCTTGCATGCTGTCATTCTTGTTTCTCTGTAGACGCGGGGTGAACTGAATGGAAAAGTTGCATCCATCACAGAAGCTCCGGTCGGGACGCAGTACAGCATATGGTTGGCTGTCGGCCTCGTGTGTCATCGCAACTTACACCACACGACCAATGTTCGGAATGTGCTGCCGTGACAACCACTCGCCATCCTCTCCTTTCGTGACCGCTGGTCCATGGGAACCTATCGATCTGACCTCACCGAATCATTCATCGATTATCTAAAGCTTCTAGAAGAAAGGTGTGGCCTATGTGCACTAGCTTGGCGCATTTCCCAGATCCTCTCGATCCGCGGCACACTCGGGGGAAGTTTGTCGGCTGTCAATGTTCAGAGGCAGGGCTTGTGCTTGCTACTTGCTATCCATACCGAATAGGGTACTGAGGGCAACTCCATTGCGCGACCCTAAACGAACGTCCGGTTTGACCGGATTTTGTCCACTTGGGACGGTGATGTGTTCGGCCATGTCCGCGTTTGTCCGTTGGGTTGTGGGTGTGCCCAGCGCACATCCGCATCTCAAATCATGTCCGGGGTGCACGTGATTAAAAAAACAAAAAACTTAAATAAAATGCCTAAAAAGGTAAATTAACGCACTTAAAAAAACTTAAAACATATATAAAGGTCACGGCCACAAAACGGTCCAGTTTAATGCCGCACTTAAACGGCACAGTTCCATAATTAACATAAAAACAAAATAAAAAAAGCCGCTTGCGCACTGCTGCCGTGCCTGTCCATGCCCTGGCCGTCGCTGTCGCCGTCTTCAGTGGCCGCCGGTGTCGTCTTCATAGCTGCAGAGGTCGACGTAGTCCGGCGGCGTCCAGAGATGGGCCGGCGGTCCACGGTGCACGGGGGCGGCGGGCTGGAAGGTGGCCGGTGCCTGCACCACCTCCTCCTGAGGCGAGGCGTTGCGCTCCGGCGACCGCGGCGGCGTGGGGCACCAGTTGCCCCCCACGGCGGCCGCCATCTGCTTCGCTGTGCAGGACCAGCTCCACCCATGGCCAACGAGGCCCGGGTGGAAGGCGGCCACCGGCGGCTCCTCCATCACCTCCTCCTTCGGCAGCATCTGCAGCTCGGGGATGGCGACGTTGCCGGCCGCAGACAGGGCCATCATCTCCTTGAGGCCCGGCCATTGGCGCTCACCGTGCATGTGCATGGAGTCCTCCATGACACAGGCCATGAGCCGGGCCTCCTCCTCCGCTGTCATGCGAGGAGGTGGAGGTGGTGACGGAGATGAGGAAGGCGACGGCGTGGGCGTCAGGCCGCGCACCCGCGTACGCCCGCGCACCTCCCGACGTGGCCGCCGCGGCCTCGACACTGTGCCGACGAAGTAGGACGCGCGCCGCACGTCATGCTCGTCCTGGAGCCAAGTGTCCCACAGGACAAAGTCGGGGGTGTACCTCTCGCCGTCGAATAGGTCGTCGGGGAGGAGGCGGCGGCAACGCTCGATCTCATCGCACTAGGCACGGCCGCTCGCTGGCACCGGCGGGATGGGGACCCGGTCCGCGGAGAGGTGCCAGTTGTTGGGGAGGTGCACGTCGCTCGACGGGACCGGTGTCCTCGTCTCCCAGTACCGCCAGCACACATCCACGGCCAGGTACTGCCGGTTGCGCTCGCCGGCGGCCCTAGAAGCGATAGTGAAGGGGACAGGCGAGGGGGCTCGAATGGAGGAGCGCGGCGGTGATGCGGGCTCCTCCTTCTTAACGGAGCCGCGGCGGCGTCCCGAGGAGGTGCCGGCCTCGCGGTCGTGCTTCCCCTTGCGGTTGTGCTTCCAAAGGCCCATGGCTGCGGCCGGCCGGCGAGATCGACTACGGGGAGCGGCAAGGGTTTCGAGGGTGTCAGGTTTCGAGGGGGCAGAGAGGGGCCGGAGTGGGAACTGTGGACGACGACCGATCCACGGCCTTCCATTTAAGAAGGACGGCGACCCTTCGCTGTGCGGATGACAGGTGGGGCCACCCGACCATGCGCATTTATGTTGGCGGGTGGGAGGTAGTTGGCCGCCTGCCACATGGCCTCGACGCGGAGGTTCGAAGCGTCCGTTCGCTGTCCGCGGCGACCCAAACCGGCGCAAATTTGCGCTCGAAATGGGTCGGCCCGTACATAAAACGGACCAGATGAGTCCGGGCCGTCGCGCGCTGGGCCGCCCCATTTGTTCGTTTTACCCCAAACGGACGGGACCGGACAAAATGGGGTCGCGCGGTGGAGTTGGCCTGAAGAAATAGAATACAAATTTGCCATATATTTGGTTGGTTTGAAAATTCAATCAAAACTTTGGTTGGTTGAACTGCACGACTAATTTGATAGTATCTTCGTTTATTCGGCAGATTAGCTAGGACTAAGACGTATTTGTCCTGGCAAAAAGCGCAAAGAATCACTACTCAGTCCGTTCCTAGTGGAGTAAAAGTACTTTATGATTTCAAAGGCAGTCTCTTCATGCAGCTCAACACAACCATTGTGGATTTTTGTCACGATCTATGCTCTTTCTCTAAGGGCTTTGCTTACTTCAGTTAGCACTTCCCCTCTCTTTGAAGATTATTGTTTGCCAAAAAAAGGATACATGTTGGCAATAAGACTGACTAGTGGGGATAAGGATTTTCTAGCGGAACCGGTTTCTACCAGGGTCCTTCATGCACACCATATGTGCATGTACACATATGGGATACATATTATGTATTGCTGTACTATGGATTGTGTGACCTATGTACACCATACTATCTTCTCTCTATGACCTGTGAGACAGCTAGCGAGGAGGTCAACAACAAATTGACTACAGGGTATGTTTTGGGAAAATGCCCTTTGGAACATGGTCCGTATTTACACCTGGTTACGTATTTTATTTTTTGAAAATTCATAAAAACGTCAAAACGTTCCAACCAACAAACTTGAGCTTCACGTCAAAAGAAAAACTTGAGATGTCGTTTCTGGCGTACAAAAATATTCTGACAAATATGACAAATATTCTCTGCCAATAGTGTGGACACTATGACGTATATAGCAACAAATTAGTTTCTTTACGTCCACAACAACATGATAGTCATTTCTTCGTGAAAGTTTATAGACGGGTGCAACAATAAATCTACTTTGTTTGCAAAAAGTTTCAGTTTTTTTACTTTCTTACTAATTACTAATTTTGTTTTTAAATTCAGGTGTAATTACACCCGAGAGCCAAACGTTCCCATCCGTATATTTTGTAGTTAAAAGGTAGTATGACATTTTTTGAACCAACCCACAACAGAGTTACATCCCACCCACCCACACTTTTCAATTTGATTATATAATTTGTACAAATTTTAGCTTTCGAACCAAATATCCGATTGACAAACAGTTTGAATATTAGTATATATTCACAATATTTAAATCTGTGAAACAAGATCAAATTTGAACATTTTTTAATACAAACAAAAATAAAATTATGAAACCATATTGAAACTTATACGAAACTATTACATGTGTGTTTCGTCGTATTTTTACATGTTTCATTATTTTTTCCATCACAGTGTTTCGCTACATTTCTATTCCGGCTTTAAGTACTATTTCTTTCAGGTTCCATTTCTATTTTTGAAGCTTTCAATAAGTTTTATATCGTTTTATTAAATTATCTTTCATGGTTGGACTGGGCACTAAAAGTGTTCTCTTCTTGTCGGCATCCTGGGAAAGGGGGTCCCCAGATTTGCCTGCCTGCGGCCCGCGGCGTGACCAAGCCAGCAGGCCGTACGGCCCATCTTCATCAACAAGGCATCCAAGACCCTCGCGAGGGTCCAAGCCCCGCGAGGCGGACGGCACAAGACCTCCTCTGGAGTGGCCTAGCCAGGCAAACCTCACGAGGAGCGGAGATATCAAGGCGGGGCAAACCTCACGAGGCCTTCGTGACGTGAGCCATGACGCACGACACCAGGCGGGCGCCAGCGCACGCAGCGTCCTTGTTTCCTCTTTGGTGCTAAGTAGGCCAGCGCATGCGAAGAGTGCCGAGGCATCAGGCAAAGGTTGCTATATGGGTGCAACGAGACCAAGACCAGAAGGACGGCCAGACGGAGGTCATCGTGGAGCCTAAGACGGCGTCACTACCAGAGCTTTTCACGGGAGAATACCACTTTTGTCAGGATAGCTACTAGCTGCCCCCCTTCAAATTGGCCCGCCATTGTTGGCTCCCTTCCCGCTCGATATTTGGGAAGAGGACCAGGGCCTATATAAGTAGAGCTAACCACCATAGTAGAGGGGGATGAGAGAGGATCGGGGACGATCTGAGGGATCATCTCATCTCATCTCTGCTTGATCCAACCCGATCAAGAGCCTACTCACAAGAACACCTCAACCTAAGGAGGATGTTCTTTCCTTGTACTGCTCATCATCAGCCCTAGAGGCAATCCACCACCACCACACTGGAGTAGAGTATTACACCACAACGGTGGCCCGAACCAGTATAAACCTCGTGTCTTTCTATGTTGCGAGTTCGTCGAGTTCGTCCGCGAGATCTTAGCGAGCTAGGGCGTAGATTGGTAGGAAGGGAAGACTTCGCGCGCACCCTAGTGTTCGAACCTTAAGGGTTTGCCGGAACCCCACATCTGACATTTGGCGCGCCGGGTAGGGGTGTGCCGGAGCTCCTCCTCCACCAGCCAGCTCGTCAACGCTCCTCTGCCACGATGTCCGGCGACTCAGGGCCGCCTCCGACCGCTGGGCAGCCTGGCCAGCCAGGGCAGTGCCGCCTGCCCATGAAGGTCTCGATCCCGCACTCCAGGCGGCACGGGCGTCGCCAAACTCCGCCAGGTGCGGGCGGCACGGCCAGGCGTCGTCCACCCTCACCCCACGGCAGGTACGGGCCGCCGCAAGAGTGGCGAGCCATGCCGCAGCAACGGCACCGCACTCACGGCGGGAGCAAGCAAACATGCGGGCAGCGCTCACCATGGCAAGGGAGCTGCTACAGTGCAGGCTGATGGAAAGCGGTCGAGACACACTGCTGGAGCGTGTTGCCGAGCTGCTGGACGCAGCGGCGTCGGGAGCACCACCCTTCTGCTACCGACTTCCTCCCCAAGCCACTGCTGGGCCGCGCGGCGAACTTTACCACATCAGCGCGCCATCAACTACGCCCGGGGGCTTTGTCAACATTAGCATGGCCGGCGGCGTAGGGGGCTCCGACTCCCCCATGCCGCCCGCGGCGGGCACGGGCGCAAGCGTCGCCCCCCACGGTCCCAGCCGGATGCCGTACAGTCATCCCCAGGGCGCCACGATGGGTCGAGCAACATGGAGCGTGGGGCACCAGGGCGAGGTGTTCGGGGTGACGGCCCCGGAAGCCTACGTGCCCCGCATGATGGACCTACGCACCAGAGGACGACCCTGGCTCGTTCATTGGAGAAGATTGGGAAGAGGGCGCTAGGAGTCGAAGCCTTCCAAGAACCAACGGAGAGCCACAACGATCGCGCCGACAACGACTACTACAGGGTACCGCTAATCTCTCAGGAACAAGCTTATGCTAACCCTGGGCTGCAGATGAATCAGGTTGCAGCGTCGATCGACGACCCTGGCACTGTGGCACCCGTTCCAACAAGGTAGACACGCTGTGGGCCGTCGGGAGGGAGCCAGGAGCAAGGCCCCTCCCCAAGGTACACGAAACCAGGGACCCGGAGGTAGGCCCTCTGCCGGGGTGGCTTTGACAACCCTTCCCCCGGCAGAGGACCCGTGGTCGCCGAGGGAACCGCTGGCGTCCCCTTTCCCTCCTTTGTGTCGTCCTGGTGACCGATCGGCTCAAAGGAGGTCGAGGGTGGCGCAAGGCGGGGCCCTCGACTGGCGATATGAAGCAACACTAGTACCTATGAAGAAGGCCCGGTGGCTGTGAAGCTCGCCGCCCATGACACTCTCATGTAATAATGAGTTGGGGATGTACACGCCCCAGAGTCTCAGGAGCGCCGGCCTCAGGCCCTGGGGCTCCCTCCCACACCTAGTGGTAGCACTTAGCTCCACGCTGGTGAGAAGACTTGAAGACCCGAAGACTAGACTAGGTGCCAGACGCGGCCTTTTGCTTTGGATCTCTCCTTTTGTGGCTTTGCTTTCTGGATCTGGATTTAAGTTGAAGCTGAATTTTTATCGATGTGCGCGAGGGGTGCCTTTTCTCGTTCGAGCCATTTCTTGCCTTCTAGATCTCATTTGGTTTGGGACTCATGTCCATCGCCTTTCCCTCGCAAAGCTCCTCGCGAGCCGGACCGCGCAGAGCGCACACTCGTCAAGCACGCGCTAGCACTACGCCTGGTGCTCACCTCTTATGGGGCCCTCTCAAACGAGGCGATAAGCTCCGCAGGATTCTCAGGAACTCGTCGTCTCACGACCAGCCCTAAGTTGGCGCTGACTAAGGTAAACCACGTCAGGAGGCTCACCCCCAGCTTCACGAGCTCACGAGGACACATACCCACATCGCATAGGAAAGTAAAACCTACAATTTACTTACACGAGGGGCTCCCCCTCTCAAAATGCTCTTACAAAGTCTTCCAAGGGCCACGCCCAAGTTTTGCGTGCAGGATGAAACAACAGGTAAACAAGGGATCAGCCAGAGATATCACTCGCTACATCACCCGCAGACGCGTCACTCGCGTTGTCATCATCTTCGTCGATATCGCCGCCGCCGTCGATGACGCCCCCATCACCGTCATTGACCACGTCACCTTCATCCGCGACGACCACCACCGCGTCATCCTCCGAGGTGAAGGCCCTGACCAACGCATCAACATGGTACTCTACCCAATGCGCCAGGTTGCCCTGGACGGCCGTGGGTACGGGGGCAATGGCGGCGTCGAAGTCGAAGTCGGGGTCGGCATTCAGAAGATGGCTGAAGACACGGGAGAAGGCGTGCTGAAGCAGGCCACGACCCCTCTCCTCCACAAGCTGCCGAGCTCTGGCAGATTGAGCCTCCAGGCGCGTCACCACCTCGGTGAAGAAGATCAGGTGGCTGGCGTAGTCGTTCGAGTGAGGGGCCGGGGCGTTCTCGTCGCAGATATAACCTAGTGCGGTGTTGGCCTTGTTCCGAAGGTCTTGAAGCATAGGTGCATGCTCGCGCTCCAGCGTTCGGCGTTGGAGCACTTCCTCCCTGTTTTGCCGTGCGACGGTCTCGGCGTCGTCAACTCGTTTCCGGAGGGAAAGCAGCTCGGCACGGGCGGAGGCCAAGTCCGCCTGCGCCGTGACCAGGGCGGCGGCTGTGGCCTCCGCATGCCTCTCGGCCTCGTCCAACCTAGGCCTGAGGGCGGCGACCCTGCCCGCACCCTCCTAACCAGCGAGCTTTAGCTTCAAGTCATACCTGCCTTCCAGATCTGTGTGAACCTTGGCCACCCGGCGGTTGATCTCCTCCTCGACTCCGGCTTTGCGGGCCCCGACGACATCTTCTGCTTGGGTGACTTGATGCTCCCTCGTCTCCAGTCGCTCAAGCTCGAGGCTGCGCTCAACGGCTTCCAGGGCCAGCGTCTCCTCACGCTGCCGGGCCTCCTCTTCCTCCGCAGGCATCCCCCTCAGCGATGCAAGAGTGGCCCTGCGTGCCTCCACCTGCTGCTCAAGGGACACGCTCTAGGCCTGAAGCCCCCATGCGCGCTCCTCCGCAGCCTCCCGGCGGCAATCGGCCTCGCGAGCTTCTTCCAAAGCTCGTGAGCGGGCCTCATTGGCAATCTTGAGGGACGCCTCGGCCTTCGCGTTCTCGAGGTCGCGCTGATAGCGACCAAGGTTGATGGCCACTCACAGCTTGCGCCGCTCCTCCACCAACCGAAGACCTTCAGCCTCAAGACGCGAGTCGACACCAGCAAGCTCTTCACTGAGGCGGCTCATCGCGCCCATCGCCTCCTGGAAGAGCTCGTGACGGACTACCTGCGCCCGCGCTCGAGCTCGAATGCTCAACTCACCTCGTCCTCCATCTCGAAGGCTGCGGGTGGAGCATCAAGTGGCGCGCCACCTCCCTGTTGGGGGCTGGGGGCTGGCGTAGCTGATCGAGGCTCGCTGCTTGAAGAGGAACCGAAGACCGAGGTCAGCCGGCGACTGCTCATGAGCAGAGGAGGAGTCTTGGGCACGCCCGCCAAGCCCCACACCAGACCGTGGGCGAGGGGAGGCCAAACCACGGACTCAGCACGTCCCAAGGGCGGGGATGCCCTTCTGACCGCCCCTGCTCCAGGGGCAGTAAGCGGGCCATGAACGCTCAATGCCGACAGGGGATTTGATGAAGGAGGAGGCCCCCCTCGGAAGACGCAACAACTTCAGCAGAAGGAGCCCTGGAGGACATGCGTCCGGATAATAAGAGCACACGCAGAAAGCCACGGCGACAAGATACTTACGCGTCAATAGCGATGTACTTCCGTCGCTTCAACGACCCGAAGATCTTGCTCCGCTGGCGGATCCCTTCCTCTTGCAGAGCTCCTCGAAGTCCACACAAAGGCGACCGAAGCGCTGGACATGACGGCTGGTGCGCGACGGAGCCGAAGAAGACCCAAGAGGGATGGCCTCAGGGGAGCCCGACTGAGACGAACAACCCAGCTCCTTCCCACTGCGACCTCCCGAGGCTCCTGGAGCCTCAGCCTCGGGAGCCGCATGTCGCATCTCCCCGGCAACCGACGGCTCAGGAGGGGAGTCGCAGGCCCCCGAGGACGACGCCTTCGGATCACCACCCAGCATGTGCTCCTCAGCACCTGAGCCGCCGGCCTCCGTCGCAGCTTGCTCCCCCGCACCGTCACTTGGGGCGAGCCCGGCACCGGCGGCGAAGAAGGGCACCACGATGACGGGGTCCTCGCGGGTCCCCACGAAGCCGACTGGGCGCAGCCCCCACTCATCAAAGGAAGGCATGTTCGCGGCAAATGTGGCTTTGTTCTCCCAGCGGTACAACATGCAGTTGTTCCTGGGCATCTCGTCTGGCAGAGGGACACCTGATAGGACCGTGAGCACTGTCTACCGTGCAGCGAGAGGAAGCCCCTCCTCCTGAACCTCATGTTGTCCTGTCTGCTGAGCAAATCCCACATCGGGCGAGAGTGGCGCTGGAGAGGAGCAACTCGAGGCCTGACGAACTCCCTCACCACCATGGGCGCAGTCACGCCAAGGTCCTTCAACCACCTCAGCCTGGCCCAGACAGGGGCAAGGCAGGGGCTCGTGAGCTTCTGATGACCCCAGCCAGAGTTTGGAATAGCAGGCCCCACCGGAGCTTGGAGCAGAGGGTTGAGCACGCCTGCGTCAACAAACACCCATCACGTACGGAACTCGCTCGTGGATGAAGGGAGCTCGAAGTTGATCCCCACGCCTGCCGTCGCAGCCACGGCCTAGAAACCCACGCACCCTGAGTTCTCCCGGGGACCACTGAGATGCAACGAGAAGAAGTGGCGGAGGAGTGCCACGGAGGCGTAGACGCCCACGTCCAATCATCCACCATGCGTCAATCGAGGCCGCAGGCTTTTGGGGACCACGGCGCTGTGTACTTGACCCTTGGCTTCGCCGCGAAGCCAAGCTCGAGCGCACCTTGGGCCCGGGGGCTACTGTCGGTGTCCTGGGAACGGGGGTCCCCAGACTTGCCTGCCTGCGGCCCGCGGCGTGACCAAGCCAGCAGGCCGTATGACCCATCTTCATCAACAAGGCATCCAAGACCCTCGCGAGGGTCCAAGCCTCGTGAGGCGGACGACGCAAGACCTCCTCTGGAGTGGCCTAGCCAGGCAGGCTCACGAGGAGTGGAGATATCAAGGCGGGGAAAACCTCATGAGGCCTTCGTGACGTGAGCCATGACGCACAACACCAGGCGGGCGCTATGCGGGCGCCAGCGCGCGCAGCGTCCTTGTTTCCTCTTTGGTGCTAAGGAGGCCAGCGCAGGCGAAGAGTACCGAGGCATTAGGCAAAGGTTGCTATATTGGTGCAACGAGACCAAGACCAGAAGGACGGCCAGAAGGAGGTCATCGTGGAGCCCAAGACGGCGTCACCACCAGAGCTTTTCGCAGGTGAAGACCACTTTTGTCAGGATAGCTTGTACTAGTTGTCCCCCTTCAAATTGGCCCGCCATTGTTGGCTCCCTTCCCGCTCGATATTTGGGAAGAGGACCAGGGCCTATATAACTAGAGCTAGCCACCATAGTAGAGGGGGATGAGAGAGGATCGGGGACGATCTGAGGGATCATCTCATCTCACCTCAGCTTGATCCAACCCAATCGAGAGCCTACTCACAAGAACACCTCAACCTCAGGAGGCTGTTCTTCCCTTGTACTGCTCATCATTAGCCCTAGAGGCAATCCACCACCACCACACTGGAGTAGGGTATTGCACCACAACGGTGTCCCGAACCAGTATAAACCTAGTGTCTTTCTGTGTTGCGAGTTCGTTGAGTTCGTCCGCGAGATCTTAGCGAGCTAAGGCGTAGATTGGTAGGAAGGAAAGACTTCGCGCGCACCCCAGTGTTCGAACCTTAAGGGTTTGCCGGAACCCCACATCCGACACTTCTCATATTTTTAAAACCCTAACATTTCCATATCATCACAAATTTACATGTTTTCATTACTTATCAATACATTCCCCTTGTATGTTTCCGTTATTGTCTCATTGCACAATCCATCCATTTTTCATCTCGGATTTTATATAAGCTTTATTATGGTTTATTACATTCGCTTGTGCATGTTTTTATTATTGGTTCACTCCAGTTTTATTGTCGTATCATCTCACATTTCATATAAGTTTCATTATGGTATCAATTTTGAATTTAAACTTGTTCAGATATGTTCAAATTTTATCCTTTTTAAAGATTTAAATGTCATGAACATGAATCTGCAAACGGATTCTAAATTGGATCATTGGTTCAAAAGTTGAAAGTGTTGCAAATTTTAGAATCAGACTAAAAGCATGGGTGGATGAACCATGGGATGAAAGTCACTCTGTGCGTTCGGTTTATTCGGTTTACATGGTTCGGTTTATACGGTTTTTGGTTTGTACAGTATTAATACTTCGGTAAATATGGTATGAAATTAAAATACGGTTCGGTTTCAGTATATACTATTTTATTTCGGTATGGTTTCGGTATATACCATAATAACCAAAGTTGACATGAATTTGAAAATGACATAATAATAATTTGCAAATTTATGACTCAAAACACATAGTACTTTACACAAATAGTATATAACTATATATATAAGTGTATATGCATGCATTGACTCATTTGTGGTTATGGACGTGCTTAGCACTTTAAAAAGAGAAAAATCACTATGTTACAAGGAAAAATTACATGTGTCGGCGTTCTGGGAATGGGGGTCCCCAGACTTGCCTGCCCGCAGCCCGTGGCGTGGCTGAGTCAGCAGGCCGTACGACCCATCTTCATCAACAAGGCATCCAAGACCCTCGCGAGGGTCCAAGCCTCGCGAGGCGGACGATGCAAGACCTCCTCTAGAGTAGCCTAGCCGGGCAGGCTCACGAGGAGCGTAGATATCAAGGCGGGGTAAACCTCATGAGGCCCTCGTGACGTGAGCCATGACGCACGACACCAGGCGGGCGCCAGCGCATGCAGCGTCCTTGTTTCGTCTTTGGTGTTAAGGAGGCCAGCGCAGGCGAAGAGTATCGATGCGTCAGACAAAGGTTGTTATATTGGTGCAACGAGACCAAGACCAAGAGGACGACAGACGAAGGTCATCGTGGAGCCCAAGACGGCGTCACCACTAGAGCTTTTCGCAGGCGAAGACCACTTTTGTCAGGATAGCTTGTACTAGCTGTCCCTGAGGGAGTCCTGGATTAGGGGGTGTCCGGATAGCCAGACTATACCTTCGGCCGGACTCCTGGACTATGAAGATACAAGATTGAAGACTTCGTCCTGTGTCCGGAAGGGACTTTCCTTGGCGTGGAAGGCAAGCTTGGCGATACGGATATGTAGATCTCCTACCATTGTAACCGACTCTATGTAACCCTAGCCCTCTCCGGTGTCTATATAAACCGGAGGGTTTTAGTCCGTAGGACCAACAACAATCATACCATAGGCTAGCTTCTAGGGTTTAGCCTCTCTGATCTCGTGGTAGATCTACTCTTGTACTACCCATATCATCAAAATCAATCAAGCAGGACGTAGGGTTTTACCTCCATCAAGAGGGCCCGAACCTGGGTAAAACATTGTGTCCCCTGCCTCTTGTTACCATCCGCCTAGACGCACAGTTCGGGACCCCCTACCCGAGATCCACCGGTTTTGACACCGACATTGGTGCTTTCATTGAGAGTTCCTTTGTGCCGTCGCCATCAGGAAGGATGCCTCATCCCGTCTTTGAAGACGGCACCGTTGCTAAGGGAGCTTTGGCTGTCGGCCAAACTCTCCGGCTAGGTGGTTTCCTTATGACCGCCAGTTCGGCTGCTGCGCCGATGATGATATGGGTCATCAAAAGCAATCTCCACGTCAGCTCGGAATTCGCCGAGCAGCTAGATCCAATGGAACTCTCTTCCCTAAACGAGCTCTTGGATCACCTTACCGCCCTGGGAGTCGCTACGGATTACGACCAGATTGGGCCTAAACCCGATCTGAGAGATATTAACTCTCCCCAGGTCACCCATCACGTTGCCGTGGTAGAGGGACAGTGCGACGACCCTTCATCTATCTTAAGGACTAGCTATGTCCGGATTCCCGATCCCTCCAGGCCGGATACCCGCAGAGGGGAGGGCATCCCTCAAGACCCGAACTTAAAGTTAGGCAATGGGCTAGATTCATTGGACAGCATCCAAGAATCCAAATTTCCGAGTTCGGAAACTCCTTGGCCCCTGGGTCTCAGATTGGGTGAGGTTTCGGATTCGATTCCACCCACCCACCCGTACATAAGTGATCTATCCCAAATTAGGCAAGAGCCCAAAGAAACAGTACATCATTACTGGGCCAGATTCCTCTTGGTTATGAACAGGATAAAGGACTGCCGCGAGGAAGACACAATTTCATTCTTCTGCAATAATTGCATGGACAAGGGAATCCTCAACGCCATAATTCGCCGTGATATTACACGCTTCGCTGACTTGGCATCCATAGTACAAAAGTACTGTGAGATGGAAAGCGCCTGGAAAACTGAAATAAAATTTTGGGACAATCCGGCTAAATACAAACCCAGTCCGAAATAAAAGGGTGCATCATCGCCAGACACCCGAGTTCAATACCAAAAAGCAAAAGCCCTCTACAGGGCACGGAACCATACTGGAAGGATGGCTTAATGGACCCTGTAAAATTCACAGTGCAGAGGGTGCCACACCAACCCACAGCCTTAGAGCATATTGGATACTCCGGCAGGTGGCAAAAATTGGCGAAGATCTTCTAATTCCAGAAGCCACAGAAAGCCACCCCAGAGACACCAGTACGGTATTAACAGTCTTCGAGACTTTTGCATCAAATAATATGCGAAAAAGAACACTCCACAGCCTTGCCGAAGTCTACCAAGTAGCAACAATAAACCCATGGAGTGACACGGCTATTACTTTTAACGCCAGTGATGAACCTAAATTCCGAACAGCCCGAGCACCAGCCGCATTGGTCCTCAGTCCAATAGTGGACGGCTTTCATCTTACCAAGGTACTCATGGATGGCGGCAGCGGATTGAACCTCATTTATGAGGAAACCCTTCAAAAAATGGAAATAGACTGGAACCGCATTGAGCGAAGCAGCACAACCTTTAGAGGAATAATCCCCAGTCGGGAAGCGCGCTGTACAGGAAAAATCACACTAGATGTGGTGTTCGGCACACCGGATAATTACAGGTCCGAAGAGGTCACGTTCCAGGTGGCCCCGTTCAGTAGTGGATATCATGCTCTGCTAGGGCGGGAAGCATTTATAGTCTTCCAAGCAATACCCCATTACAGGTACATGAAGCTCAAGATGCCCGGGCCTAACGGAATCATCACTCTCGCTAGTGATCCGGACATAGCACTCCGCGCCGAAAACAAGACAGCCGCACTGGCCCTCGAGGCGCTATCCGAAGCCCTAGCGGCTGAGGAACTGACTGCGCTGCGCTCCACGGTGAATAGGGACGATGTGGTACTCGACAAAAGATCCAAGTCCACCTCCTTTAAACCGGCGGACGAAATAGTCAAATTCCAGGTCCATCCAACGGACCCCAATAAAACATCTTCCATCGAGGCACAGTTAAACCCTGATGTAGACGCGGCACTGCGAGAGTTCCTACGAGAGAACTGGGACATTTTCGCCTGGCACCCTTCAGACATGCCAGGAATCCCACGCAGGCTGGCCGAACATAGCTTAAATATCCTAAAAGGATTCAAGCCAGTCAAACAGGCTCTTCGGTGTTTTTTCGAACCTAAGAGACAGGCCATGGGAGAGGAACTAGCCAAGCTATTGGAGGCCGGATTCATCAAAGATATAAACACCCAGACTGGCTAGCAAACCTGGTGATGGTACCAAAGAAGGACAAATCCTGGCGCATGTGCGTTGATTTTAAAGACCTTAACAAGGCTTGCCCAAAGGATCCCTTCCCTCTCCCCCGCATCGATCAAATTATCGACGCTACCGCAGGACACGATTCGTTGTGTTTCCTCGACGCATACTCCGGCTACCATCAAATAAAGATGGCAGAGTCAGACCAAGCCGCAACGGCATTTATCACACCATACAACCCATTCTGCTTCAACACAATGCCCTTCGGGCTCAAAAATGCTGGCGCAACATATCAGCGCATGATTCAGACATGTCTGGCAAACCAGATCAGCAAAACAGTGGAGGCATACATAGATGATGTGGTCATTAAAACAAGACATGATGAATCTCTAGTAGACGACTTGAGCTAACATTCGATAACCTCCGAACATACGACATCAAGCTCAACGCAGAAAAATGCGTTTTCGGCGTTCGAGCCGGAAAGCTCTTGGGCTTCATTGTGTCCGCTAGAGGAATTGAAGCAAATCCAGCCAAGATCCGAGCTCTGTCACAATTGGATATCCCGAAGGACCTCAAACAAATACAAAAATTAACCGGATGTGTGGCGGCTCTAAGCCGCTTTATCTCCCGCTTGGGCGAAAAGGCCCTACCCCTTTACCGCCTCCTTCGGCGCACCGAACACTTCGAGTGGACGGATGCAACCACGGCCGGACTCGACGAAATAAAGGCCATCTTGGCAACAAACCCAGTCCTGGCCGCACCAAACATTGGCGAACCAATGCTATTATACATTGCAGCAACCCATCAGGTCGTAAGCGCAGTGCTCGTCGTCGAACGAGAAACAGACGGACACAAATTCCCCCTTCAAAAGCCGGTCTACTATGTGTCCACTATCCTTACTCCATGCAAGTCACAGTACCCGCATTATCAAAAGATTGCGTACGCGGTATTTATGGCATCCCGGAAGCTGCGACACTACTTTCAAGAGTGTTCAATAACATTAGCCTCGGAAGTGCCACTTAACGATATTATAAACAACCGTGATGCAACGGGACGGATTGCAAAATGGGCCATTGAGCTCCTCCCGTTCGACATAACTTACAAGCCACGGCGAGCTATCAAGTCGCAAGTTTTGGCCGACTTCGTCGCAGAATGGACGGAGGCCAAACTCCCTAAAGAGTACGACACATATTCAAACTGGGTCATGCACTTCGACGGCTCCAAAATGTTGGCCGGTCTAGGGGCTGGCATCGTTTTGACATCCCCCACAGGAGACACAGTTCAATATGTACTCCAGATAATGTACACAGACTCCAACAATGCAGTCGAATATGAGGCCCTTTTACATGGTCTCTGGATGGCAGTATCCATGGGCATTCAACGCCTAGAGGTGCGCGGGGACTCGAACCACGCAATATCCCAAATACATGGAGACTCTGATGCCAAGGATCCAAAAATGGCAGCTTATCGCAACACCGTCCTAAAAATGTCAGCTCGGTTCGAAGGGCTCGAATTTCACCATATAGCCCGGGAAAATAATCAGGCGGCAGATGTCCTGGCACGCATCGGTGCAAAACGCGATGTAGTCCTCCCCCAACATCTTCCTGGAAAGGCTGTTCAAGCCATCCATAGTATGGGAAGGGGAACCCGGCAATAACAGCCCGGACCCAACCGCACTGCCCGACATCGAACACTCTGACATAATTGGAGGCTCTGCCAATGAAATAACACCTTCAACCCACGTAATAATGGCCGTCATCGCCCCATGGACAGAACCATTCCTCGCCTACCTTACTAGGCAGGAACTCCCCGAGGATCAAAATGAGGCACGCTGCATAGTGCGGCGATCTAAAGCCTATAAAGTCCATGAGGGAGAGCTTTATAAGAAAAGCACTACCGGAGTCCTTCAAAGGTGCATCCCCAAAGAGGAAGGGCGGAACCTCCTGGCTGAAATTCATGCCGGACTCGGCGGTCATCATGCTGCAGCTCGGTCCCTTGTAAGCAAGGCCTTCCGTATAGGCTTTTATTGGCCGACGGCCCGGGCAGACGCCCAGGACTTATTCCAACGATGCATCGGTTGCCAGCTTTTTGCAAACCAAAGCCATATGCCACCCACCGCCCTCCAAACTATCCCCATCACTTGGCCCTTCGCGGTCTGGGGGCTTGACATGGTTGGACCCCTTAAAGGCGGAACCCACAAGAAAAAATACTTACTAGTCATGGTGGATAAGTTCACCAAATGGATAGAAGCCAAGCCTGATAAGACGGCCGAATCTGGACCGATGATAGACTTTATATCCGGGGTTGTACACCATTACGGCGTCCCCCACAACATCATCACTGATAACGACACAAACTTTACGGCCGATGAGGTAAAACTCTGGTGCAAAAACATGGGCATCAAGCTCGATTATGCTTCCGTCTATCACCCACAAACTAACGGCCAGGTCGAACGTGCAAATGGTCTTATCATGAGTGGCATCAAACCCAGATTAGTGCGGTCCCTTAAGGAATCTAATACACACTGGGTATAGGAGCTCGACTCCGTACTCTGGGGGCTGCGGACCACGCCGAATCGCACCACCAGATACACACCATTGTTCATGGTGTACGGCGCAGAGGTAGTTTTTCCCTGCGACATAATTCATGACTCACCTCGAGTGCGCATGTACGAAGAAAGAGAAGCCGAGCTCGATTGGCAGGACAGTTTGGACGCCTTGAAGGAAGAGCGAGAAGTGGCAAAAGCCCGTTCCGCATTCTATCAACAACAGGCTCGAAGATACCAAAGCAGAGAAGTATGGGCCAAAAATTACAAGGTTGGCGAATTAGTTCTACGCCTGCCGGACAAGAAAAAGGACAAATTCAAGCCCAAGTGGGAAGGTCCCTTCATAATTGACCAAGTCCTGACTGGTGGAGCGTACCGCCTGCGAGATGCATCGGATAACCGACTCGAGCCGAACCCATGGAATGCAGCCCGTCTCCGAAGATTCTATGCCTAGCGCCGGACTCTGTGGTCGTCTCCTTCCTCTGTCCATTTTTTATATACTTTCTGTCTTACATTTCTCTCCTTCTCCTCTCTTTCTCTTATAGCCTTCAAAGGCTCATAAAGTGATGCACTATCCGCGCTCATTAAACCTGGGGGCTTCTTTAAACAGAAGCTTATTTATACGGGCTTCATGCCCAACACATGTGTCACACTTCCGCATGTACCTTTTATTCACCATTATATGCATCGATATGACGTAAGTTTTGGCCAAGCTGGGTTGCCTGGCTCCTGTGCTTACCCCTACGTTCTCGATTGTTTGGCTAGGTGGTAAAGGGAGCACCTCTGCGATTGTTACTGCCGGGTCATCCGGATGTGTACCTCAGACTGGGTGAAGCCGAAAGCTAGCATTCTTAAGGGAATATTCGGTCGGTGAACTAAATATGCTCTTTTCTTTCACTTATTTATCTATACGCCCCCAGATGTTTTTCCTGCGTCTCTTTTCGCAGAATGGACATGCACTTTAGGGCATGCCTCCCAGGGAAAGGAACCCCTAATGGAACTATTCTCCCTGGAAGATGTTTCTTACTAACCATGTAATATAACATAACTAGTTGGGCACTTGTCTGTTCAAGCACTAATGACCCCTACGCCTGGTCTCCATGCATACCCCGGTTTTTATATAACCACGAGGGTATTCGGACACACTCCGGACCATCAGGTCCCGAGATTGAAGCGAAAAGGTCGGCCATGACAAACGATCTACAATCCGGCTAAAAGGCATTACACATGTCAATTAAAATTACATAGTCAATCTGATTGATTGTATTCCTCTTCAATACCATCCAACAAGCTGTCTAGCTTACAGTCCTGTTGGGAATACTTTGCGGCCAATTCTACTTGGCCGTATACAAAGCTCACAGGGATCTCCTTCCCATCGGGTCCCACGGGTCCGACCTCGGCCATGTGGTTTGGGTCAGCCTTCGTGTACCACGTCTTCACCATGGCCCAGGCCTCCCTGGCGCCTTGACGGCAGGCCGACATCTTCCACAATCGGAAGCGCCGCCACGCTCCCTTCAGCTTCTCTACAAGCTCTCCAAGGCCTTCGGGCATGGAGACGGATGGCCACAAGGCCTGGGCGACGCCTTGCATCACCTGCCGAACTCGCTCGTGCAGTTGTGAGAGCTCGGGAAGAAGGTCACCCGTAGAACCGGGCATTTCCTCTGCAGGACGACCTGTTAGCATACCTACAAACATTACTCTGTTAGTCGACTTCCTCGCCGAACTCTTTTTTTCTAAAGTTTGTTTAAGCACTTACTAAATATGCCGCGTCGAAGCCGCTGATTCTCCTTAACAGAGTCCAACAGCTGAGCACGAACATCCTTCAGTTCAACGCCTAGCTTGGTGTTGGCATCTTGGAGATCGTTCTTCTCCCGCCTCACCTTTGTCAGCACACTCTCACCAGCCTTCAGCTGGCGTAGGAGTTGTTGCTTTTCCGGATTTAATCCGGTGCCATCTGCAATTTCATTTGTCAGATTTGCACCTACGCCGCACTTCGCAAAATACTTATCTTTCGAAGCGTATATTACTAGAGGGGGTCTCCTTGGGATCCCCTGTCGCGGCTAGTGCGGCCTCAAGTTGGGCTTTGCACTCTTCCAACTCCTGGGATAGTAGAGTATTCTTTTCTGTAAGAACCTGCATAACAAATGATCATTAAATCGGTTATTCTAACTGTTTCAAGTCTCGGGGGCTACTGGTATATATATAATTACCAAAATTTTCTTACCCGTATGTCTTTTACATATTGCTCCGTGGCTCTGGCTAGACCATTTTGAGCGGCACGGAGGTACGCATCTCCCGAATTGAAGGCATCCAATGCCTTTTGGGAGAAACAAGCGTCGCGAAGAATTGTCCGGCGACGCCTGTGGTTCATGGCACTCTCCACCTCGGAATTGGTGGCAGACAGCCTATCCGCATCCTCTGTTGGAGGAGCGTCCGGTGCGCGCCTTGTGTTCGCCTCCGCTTCTGGACTAGGCTTTGGAGCCTGGCTGGTGGAGGCGCGATTGGCAACCTCTCCGGATATAGTCCGGCGAGGTCTCTTCGTCCTGAAGAGAGTACGAGCGTTAATATGCCTCGAAGGAATAACACCTGGGAATAAGATGGCGCGCTATACCTTTGCGTCGGCGTCTCAGTCCGGACCGCACTTCTTTTCAGCCCGCGATGCCTTGCCGCCCCTCGTTGGCTAGTTGCCGTAGACTCGGCCTCTCGTCTCAAGGACCTCCCCTGCAAAACACGGTTGTCATACGACAATCGAAAACACGCGAGGATAGATCCCTTTTCAAAGTGCTGGGACTTCGGTCTCAGTTACCTGTGAGGCTGGGAGTAGCCCTGGGTAATCGGCCATAATGGCCACCAAGGCGTTGTCCTTGCTCAGTTGATGAAACACCCCATCAATCAGCTCCACAAATAAGTCCGGATCCTCTTGAGAGGCCGGGTCGAGGGACCGTCCCGGATCCTCGGGCTGTGGAGAAGGGCTGTTTATTTCCTTAACAGCCTGGCGCAGTTCCTGCGTTGAAGTCGTTAGACTGAATATTTAGCGATGGGAATATAAAACGGATGGGCAAGTAAAAGTGTCCACTTACCCAACTTGGGGGATTGTACATAGAAAATCCACCCTGAGGGTTGACGCGGAGAAATTCCTCCTCTTCTCCCTTGTACAAAGCGGACAAGGTCTTTATTAGAGCGGCAGCCGAATCCTGCCCCTTACGGCTGTGGCGGGTGGCGTCGTCCTCCCTGTTGAAGTCCCACATGGGGCGGCCTCTATACTGAAGCAGCTGCACCCCTCGCATGATGCATACAGCCATGACCCCGATCATGGTCAGTCCGGAATGAGCTAACAATCTTATCCGGCCCATCAAGTAAAGAACGTCCCTGTCACTTTCCCTCTGAGGGCTCCATGGATGCTAGCTTAGGCGCTTCTTTAGGGGAGCAGTGTCGAACTCAGGGAGGCCGATCCGGATAGGATCCGGTAGCGGGACGTCCTCTATACAAAACCATTCCGAAGGCCAGTCCTCAGACGCCTTCTTTGGGGTTCCAGATAGATATCCGGTCCCGGCGATGCGCCACACTTCGGCTCCGCCCACTTGATATATTGACCCCTTCTTAGAACGGGGCACAAGGCAGAATAGCCTTTTCCACAGCGCGAAATGAGCCTCGTAGCCCAAAAACAGCTCGCAAAGGGCTACGAAGCCCGCGATATGCAATATGGAGGCAGGCGTGAGGTTGTGCAGCTGGAGGCCATAGAACTCCAGGAGCCCCCAGAGAAACGAATGAATTGGAAATCCGAGCCCTCTTATTAAGTAAGGGACAAGGCATACCCACTCTCCTTTGGAGGGATTGGGGGCGCTCTCCGCTTGCTCTCCGCCATTATAGGTGGCAAGTCCGGCTCGAACCGGGACCATATAGGCCGGGGGGAGAAATCCCTTGGTCTGGAGCGTCACTAGCTCGCTGTGCGGGATGGAGCATCTCTCCCAATCTCTAGGTTGAGGGCTGGAAGGGCGAGAGGAGGAGCTGCGGTGGTCGGCCATGATAGAATGGACCTCTGTCGGATACGCTCTAATGAATACTCGCGGAGGGGAGAAGGTGTGGTTTGGATCTAAATCCTCGTCCCCTTAAATAGGCGGCTCATTCACACGGCTAGGGGTGTAAATAAAAAAACACCCTGACTTTTCGTATTCGTTTGACACGTGGAAGACGGCCATTATTGGGCGTAGAAGCCAAGGAGCGCTACATTTACAAGAAACCGGACATTATTTAACAGGTACACGGAATTTGGAGGAGAACCCGCCTTGCAATGCCGAAGACAATTTGCGCGCCGGACTCGTTGTCATTGAAGCCTGGTTCGGGGGCTACTGAGGGAGTCCTAGATTAGGGGGTGTCCGGATAGCCGGACTATACCTTCGGCCGGACTCCTGGACTATGAAGATACAAGATTGAAGACTTCGTCCCGTGTGCAGAAGGGACTTTCCTTGGCGTGGAAGGCAAGCTTGGCGATACGGATATGTAGATCTCCTACCATTGTAACCGACTCTGTGTAACCCTAGCCCTCTCCAGTGTCTATATAAACCGGAGGGTTTTAGTCCGTAGGACCAACAACAATCATACCATAGGCTAGCTTCTAGGGTTTAGCCTCTCTGATCTCGTGGTAGATCTACTCTTGTACTACCCATATCATCAATATCCATCAAGCAGGACGTAGGGTTTTACCTCCATCAAGAGGGCCCGAACCTGGGTAAAACATTGTGTCCCCTGCCTCCTGTTACCATCCGCCTAGACGCACAGTTCGGGACCCCCTACCCGAGATCCATCGGTTTTGACACCGACAGTCCCCCTTCAAATTGGCCCACCATTGTTGGCTCCCTTCCCACTTGATATTTGGGAAGAGGACCAGGGCCTATATAAGTAGAGCTAGCCACCATAGTAGAGGGAGGAGGAGAGAGGATCGGGGGACCTAATCATCATCTCATCTGACCTCAGCTTGATCCAACCCGGTCGAGAGCTTACACACAAGAACACCTCAACCTCAGGAGGCTGTTCTTCCCTTGTACTGTTCAACATCAGCCCTAGATGCAATCCACCACCATCACACTGGAGTAGGGTATTACACCAAGATGGTGGCCCGGACCAGTATAAACCTCGTGTCTTTCTGTGTTGCGAGTTCGTCGAGTTCGTCCGCGAGATCTTAGCGAGCTAGGGCGTGGATTGGTAGGAAGGAAAGACTTCGCGAGAACCCCAGTTTTCGAACCTTAAGGGTTTGCCGGAACCCAACATCCAACATTTGGCGTGCCAGGTAGGGGTGCGTGGTAGCTTCCCTTCCATCGGTTCGTCGCTCCGTCGCTCCGTCGTCTCCATGGAGGACGCATGCCGTGCTTGAGCTGAGCGTCGGGCTGCCCTCACCGCTCGCGTCGCTCAGACGGCTCCCGTCGGTGGGCCACATCGCCGTTCTCCGTCCCCCGCCGCCAATGCTGCCACCGGCCCGGCGGGGAATGAGCAGCAGGCGTCCTCACTGCATCCTTCGGTGCGGCAGGACGGCCGCACCGCCACTCCATCGCTGACCCCTGCCGGTTCTTCGTCTCACGTGCATCGCGCTCCCATGGAGGCACGGGCCACGCTCCTCGTAGCGAACGAGCTCCTGTGCTACCGCCCCGTCGACGACCTCTACGAGGAGTGGCTCGAACGCGTCGCCGAGCTCGTCCACGCCGCGGGGGGCTCTCCGGTGCCGTCCCATTCTCCGCCTCCCCCTCAACCAGCCGCGGGCGACGGGGCTCATGGCGTGCCTCCACCGCCTCAGCCCCAAGACGTCGCCTTGGCACCAAGGTGCGCGGTTCCGCGATGAGATCCGCCGCGCCCGGCGCCAGCGCGCGAAGAGAGAAGCTGCCAAGAAATTCCGCGGCCGCGAGAAACTATACCAGCGGTCCCCGCGCCACCTCGTCAAGACCAAGCTCCACCTCCGAGGCGGGCCCAGGCAACCACGGCTAGCTGGCGCGCCTTCACCCCCGAGCTGCGTAGCGTCGCCTGGCCGGGCAAGTTCAAACCGGATCTGCCTCCTCGCTACGATGGTACCGCTGACCCCATGGAGTTCCTACAGCTCTATGAGCTGAGCATCGAAGCGGCCAACATCGACGAAAAGGTCATGGCGAACTGGTTTCCCATGGCTCTCAAGGATGGAGCTCGCTCCTGGCTCCTGAACCTGTAGCACGGCTCGATCTCCTCCTAGGACGAGATGCGCGACCGCTTCGTTACCAACTTCCAGGGCACTCGCGACCGCCCACCGGCCGCGGGTGATCTACGCTGCATCAGGCAGCAACCAGGAGAGACCCTCCAGAAGTACATCTAGCATTTCAACAACACCCGCCCCTAGATCCCCAAGGTCACGGACGAGGCCATCATCTCTGCATTTTCCGATGGCGTCCGTGACGTCAAGATGAAGGAAGAGCTCGCCATCCATGAGGAGCTCTACATGTCTCGGGAGCTGTTCAATCTGGCGACCAAGTGCGCAAGTGCTGTGGAGGGGCGCCTCTCTCTCCTTGAGTTGCCAGCCATGGGCGCGGAGGAGAAGAAGGCCAAGGCCAAGGACGTGAAGCGCAAGGAGGTAGCTATGCTCGCAGCGGAGCCCGACATCAAGCAACATAGAGATCAACCCGAGTTATCCAAGAACGGCCGACCGTTCTGCACCTTCCACAACCTGAACACCCACAACACCAGCGACTGTCAAGAGCTCAGAGCCATACGAGAAGGACGCTACGGTCAACACCCCGAGCGCAATGACCGGGGCTACGGCCGCGGACGCTGGGACGACCGTGGCCCACGCCAGGAGTGGCACGACCGGCCTCGTGAGGACCGCTGGCAGGACCAACCTCGTGAGGGTGCCTGGAGGGACCCGCCGCGTGAGGATCGCCCCCAGGACAACGTCGGTCTTCTTCCGCTGCCGCCACCAAGAAGGAACGATGACCACCACCAGGACGAGGGGGCTGGGGGCTTCCAGGAGCCGCGCGCAATCGCCTGCATCTTGGGCGGTGCCCAGGCCCTAGCCTCTCAGCGCATCTTCAAACAGTTCGCTCGCGAGGTGAACACGACGCTCCCCAAACTCAAGTCCACGCGCCCGCTCAGGTGGTTCCAATGTGCCATCACTTTCAACTCGGCGGATCAGCTCAAGTGCGCAGCCACCGCTGACACCCTCCCTATGATGTGTTCCCCAGTCATCAGCAATGTGTAGGTCACCAAGACCCTCATCGATGGCGGCGCAGGGCTCAACGTCCTGTCCGTCGACACGTTCCACAACCTCCAAGTGCCATATGAGTAGCTCCAGCCCACCAAGCCTTTCTCAGGAGTGACCGACGACTCCACCACACCGATAGGGTAGGTCCGCCTGCCTGTCACCTTTAGGAGCGCAAGAACTACCGCACCGAGCTCATCGACTTCAACGTCGCGCACATCCGCCTGCCGTACAATGCCATCCTCAGGTATCCAGCCCTGGCCAAGTTCATGGCATTCACTCATCACAGCTACAACGTTCTCAAGATGCCAGGAAGCGGAGGAATCATCACGGTCCCGTGTGAAGAGAGGGATGCGGTGTGCTCCCTTGAGCGCGCCTTTCAAGCTGCAGCAATCGACGACCCCGACAACAGAAATGAAGGCCCTCTGGAGGCCATCCCCAAGAAGAAGCAGCCGCGCCATGCAGGACCTCAGGAGGATGGCATCGCGGCAGGAGCCTCATCAGGACCAGCACCCGCTCCAGGGGCGCATCCCTCCATCGCATAGGAAGGTGCTCCCGACGCCCTCCTTAGGCAGGGCTCGAGTGCTCTCTTCTAGAGGGCCTCAGACCTTGCCAACCTCACGAGGGAGGCGCTTGGGCACCACTTGTAGGCGTGCTTCGCGGCACGTAACCCTCAGGAGAGCACAGGGCAAGGAGTGCCCACCACTCAGGAGTTCATCACCAAGACCACCCAGGAACTGCAAGAAGCAAGAGCCGTGTGCGGCGACAGCCGCCCACGGGGCACAGCTCCGCATCCTGGTGAGGATGCTGGGCTGCGTGTCTGCATCGACGTCACAGGGCTCAAGAGGGTCGCATCTCAGGAGCATTTCTGGCCTTCGCGTGTGGGCCGCTGCGAGGGCCCGCTGCACAGCTACGTTCCTACGCCCTTTGGCTTGCCGAGCATGGCGTCGGCCTATCAGTGAAACATGCAATGTGTCCTGGCAGCTCAGGAAGCCAGGTACCACGCCGTTGTGGAGGAGTTGGAGACGGTCTTCAGGGAACCTCCCGAGCCCCAGAGCCTCCCGAGGCTCAGGGTTCTGGTGGCTCTTGAGGAGTCATTTCTTCAACGCACGCCTTCATCCTGCACCAACTCTACTTTGTCTACAGAAGCATGCCTTCATCGTCCAAGAGACACACAAGCTGGAGGCGGCAGGTACCATCCGAGAAGTTCAATGCCCCGAATGGCTGGCGAACCACGTCGTAGTACCGAAGAAAGGCGGGAAGGAATGGATGTGCGTCGACTTCACCAACCTTAACAAAGCGTGCCCCCAGGATCCGTTCCCGCTTCCATGCATCGACCAAATCATCGACTCCACTACCGAGTGCGACTTCTTATGTTTCCTGGATGCAATCTCAGGATACCACCAAATCAAGATGGCGGTGGAGGATGTGGAGAAGATAGCCTTCCTGACACCATGCAGGGTGTACTGCTACACCTGCATGCCGTTCGGGCTGCGCAATGCGGGCGCAACCTTTCAACGGTTGATGCAAATCGCATTGGGGCGGCAGCTCGGCAGAAACACAGAGGCCTACGTTGATGACATAGTGGTCAAATCTCGCGAGGCAAGGACGTTGATTCAAGACCTGGAGGAGACCTTTGAGAGCTTGCGCCAAGTGAACTTGAGGCTTAACTCGGAGAAGTGCGTGTTTGGCGTTCCCTCCGGCAAGCTACTGGGGTTCCTCGTATCCCACATAGGGATCGAGGCAAACCCGGAGAAGATCAAGGCCATCAAAGACATGAGCCCACCGCAGACCCTCAAGGAAACACTCAAGCTAGCAGGGTGGTTGACCGCATTAGGGCGTTTCATCTCCAAGCTAGGCGAGTGCGCCTTACCTTTCTTTAAGCTCATGAAGAAGAAGGGCCCATTCGAGTGGACCCCGGAGGCCGACCGGGCCTTCCAAGACCTCAAGAAATACCTCACCAGCCCCCCAGTGATGGTGGCACCGCGACCTCTCGAGCCTCTGGTGCTCTACCTTGCCGCCACCCTGTACTCCGCCAGCGCGGCGCTGGTGGCAGTTCAGGAGGAGCACCAAGACAAGGGTGTGCCGCGCCAAGCCAGAGCTGATGCAGCACGGGGTCAGGAAGGCACGACAAAGCCATCAGCGGCGGAAGACCAAGCTCAACAGGGCAACATCGCAGAAGCTCCTGAGGACGGTCAGGTCTCAGGAAACCCACCACCTCAGGATATGCCACAGTCTCCGTGGGACCCGAGCCTCGACAGTGTGCCAGCCCTCGTCGAGCACCTGGTGTACTTCGTCAGCACCGTACTGCGGGACGCGAGGGCGCGCTACCCCATGCCGCAACAGCTCCTGCTCACACTCTTGGTGGCCTCGCGCAAGCTGCGGCACTACTTCCAGGGCCACCCCATCAAGGTCGTCTCAGCCTACTCATTGGAGAGGGTGATCAGGAGCCTAACTCAGCCGGAAGGGTCGCTGAGTGGAATATCGAGTTGCAAGCATTCCAGTTGGAGTTCAACACTACCAGGGTCATCAAGGGAGCCGCGCTCGCCGATTTTGTGGTAGAATGGACAGATGCCCCGACTCTTGAGGAGGGAGAAGACCGGTCCACCTTCCCGGGAAGCGAGGCACCAGACGGCTGGGTCATGTATTTTGATGGTGCCTTCGCGCATCAGGGCGCGGGGGCTAGAGCAGTGCTCATCTCGCCCACTCAGGACAAGCTCTACTACGCCATGCAACTCTGTTTTCAGCACGGCGAGAAGGTCTCCAACAACATCGCAGAATACGAAGGCCTCATAGTTGGCCTAAGGGCTACGGTGGCTCTAGGGGTGAAGCGCCTCACCGTCAAAGGCGACTCGCAGCTCCTCGTCAACTTTTCCAACAAGGTGTACGAGCTGAAGGACGAGCACATGGAGGCCTATCTCGCGGAGGTGCGCAAGATGGAAAAGCAGTTCTCGGGCCTTGAGCTGCAGCACGTGCCCCGGGGCACCAACAAGGAAGATGACGACATCCAAGAGCCCGGCGTCTTTGAAGAGCAGCTCTTCAAGCCATCAGCTTCACCACCTCTTTCAAGCATGACTCAGCCTCGGGAGGAACTCCCACAGCCCCCGGCCACGGGAGCCCTAGCCTGTGGCCCGAGCTCAGGAGCTCGGCTGCTCTTGGTGCTCGAGCCCCAGGAGGAGTGCTGGATCAAGGAATTCAAGGAGTACCTAATGCATGGGACGCTGCCGGAGAAGGAAGAGGACGTGGAGCGCGTGGCCCGGCAGGCCACGACATACTGTATCCAAGACGGCGAGTTTTACAGGAAACGACCGAATGATGTCACGCTGCGCTGCATCCCCAGCGATCAAGGAAGGGAGTTGCTGATTGACATACACGGCGGTGATGGCAGACATCACTCGTCATCACGGACCCTCGTTGGCAAGGTGTTCTACAGTGGGTTCTATTGGCCTAGAGTACTCAACGACGCGGCCGAGCTGGTGAAGTCATGTGAAGCTTGCCAATTCCACGCCAAGCAAATCCATTGATAACCCACAAGTATAGGGGATCGCAACAATTTTCGATAAGTAAGAGTGTCGAACCCAACGAGGAGCTAAAGGTAGAACAAATATTCCCTCAAGTTCTATCGACCACCGATACAACTCTATGCACGCTTGACGTTCGCTTTACCTAGAACAAGTATGAAACTAGAAGAACTTTGTAGAAGTTGTTGGATAGGTTTGCAAGAAAGTAAAGAGCACGAAAATAAAACTAGGGGCTGTTAAGGTAAAGAAGCAACTAAAGTAAATATAGCGAGTGTGGAAAAGTGGTGGTAGGAGTTGCGAAATTGTCCCTTAAGCAATTGACTACTTTACTAGACCGATAGCAAGTATTATGTGGGAGAGGCCACTGCTAGCATGTCATCCCTTACTTGGAATTCTATGCACTTATGATTGGAACTATTAGCAAGCATCCACAACTACTAATGTTCATTAAGGTAAAACCCAACCATAGCATTAAGATATATTGGTCCCCCTTCAATCCCGTATGCATCAATTTCTATGCTAGGTTTAAGCCTCTGTCACTCTTGCCCTCCAATACATAGTCCTATCAACATACAACTAACCCTATGGTGTGATCCATGCGCGCGCTCATATGATGGGCACCAAAGGACAGCAACATAACCACAAGCAAATTAAATCAATTATAGCAATTCATCAACCACCGATAGGACAACAAAAATCTACTCAGACATCATAGGATGGCAACACATCATTGGATAATAATATGAAGCATAAAGCACCATGTTCAAGTAGAGGGTACAACGGGTTGCGGGAGAGTGGACCGCTGTAGATAGAGGGGGGAAGGTGATGGAGATGTTGGTGAAGATGGCTGAGGTGTTGGTGAAGATCGCGGTGATGATGATGATGGCCACGGCAGTGTTCCGGCGCCACCGGAAGAAAAGGGGAGAGGGGGCCCCTTCGTCTTCTTCTTCCTTGACCTCCTCCCTAGATGTGAGAAGGGTTTCCCCTCTGGTCCTTGGCCTCCATGGCATGGGAGGAGCGAGAGCCCCTCCGAGATTGGATCTATCTCTCTGTTTCTCTCTGGTTCTGCGTTCTGTTCTGGCTCTGTTTCACTGTTTCGTATATATATGGAGATCCGTAACTCCGATTGGCCTGAAACCTTCACCATGATTTTTTTCCGAATATTAGCTTTCTTGCGGCAAAAGAAGAGTGTCAACCGCCTTACGGTGGGCTCATGAGGGTAGGGGCGCGCCCTAGGGGGGAGGCACCCCCCTGCCTCGTGACCACCTCGGGCACTGGTTCGCGTTGATTTTCCTTCCAAATTTTCCATATTTTCCAAAAATAAGCTCCGTCCGTTTTTATCCCGTTTGGACTCCGTTTGATATGGATATTCTGCGAAACCAAAAACATGCAACAGACAGGAACTGGCACTAGGCACTGGATCAATATGTTAGTCCCAAAAATAATATAGAAAGTTGCCAAAAAGTATATGAAAGTTGAATAATATTGGCATGGAACAATCAAAAATTATAGATACGACGGAGACGTATCAGCATCCCCATGCCATGATTAATCATGTTATTTTGAAAATACATGATTGCTCGTCCTCGAGTAGGTAAATGATAAAAAAGTTAATTTTTGATGTGGAATGCTACCTAGCATAATCTTGATCATATGTTTAATCATGGCATGAATATTAAGACACGAGTGATTCAAAGCAATAGTCTATCTTTTGACATAAAGACAATAATGCTTCAAGCATACTAATAAAGTAATCATGTATTTTCAAAATAACATGGCCAAAGAAAGTTATCCCTACAAAATCATATAGTCTGGCTATGCTCCATCTTCACCACACAAAATATTCAAATCATGCACAACCCCGATGACAAGCCAAGCAATTGTTTCATACTTTTGACGTTCTCAAACCTTTTCCACTTTCACGCAATACATGAGCGTGAGCCATGGACATAGCACTATAGGTGGAATAGAATATGATGGTGGAGGAGACAAAAAGGAGAAGATAGTCTCACATCAACTAGGCATATCAACGGGCTATGGAGATGCCCATCAATAGATATCAATGTGAGTGAGTAGGGATTGCCATGCAATGGATGCACTAGAGCTATAAGTGTATGAAAGCGCTAACTGAAACTAAGTGGGTGTGCATCCAACTTGCTTGCTCATGAAGACCTCGGGCATTTGACGTAGCCCATCATCAGAATATACCAGCCAAGTTCTATAATGAAAATTCCCACTAGTATATGAAAGTGATAACTCAAGAGACTCTCTATATGAAGAACATGGTGCTACTTTGAAGCACAAGTGTGGAAAAATGATAGTAGCACTGCCCCTTCTCTCTTTTTATCTCATTTTTTTGTTTTTTTGGTGGGCTTCTTTGGCCTCCTTTTTTTATTTGGGCTTCTTTGGTCTCTTTTATTTTTTTTTAAAGTCCGGAGTCTCATCCCGACTAATGGGGGAATCATAGTCTCCATCATCCTTTCCTCACTGGGGCAGTGCTCTAATAATGATGATCATCACACTTTTATTTACTTACAACTCAATCTTACAACTCAATGTCTAGATCAAAGTATGACTCTATATGAATGCCTCCGGCAGTGTACCAGGATGTGCAATGATCTAGTGTATTAATGACATAAAAAACGGACAAGCCATGAAAACATCATGCTAGCTATCTTATGATCATGCAAAGCAATATGACAATGAATGCTCAAGTCATGTATATGATGATGATGGAAGTTGCATGGCAATATATCTCGGAATGGCTATGGAAATGCCATAATAGGTAGGTATGGTGGCTGTTTTGAGGAAGGTATATGGTGGGTTTATGGTACCGGCGAAAGTTGCGCGGTACTAGAGAGGCTAGCAATGGTGGAAGGGTGAGAGTGCGTATAATCCATGGACTCAACATTAGTCATAAAGAACTCACATACTTATTGCAAAAATCTATTAGTCATCGAAACAAAGTACTACGCGCATGCTCCTAGGGGGATAGATTGGTAGGAAAAGACCATCGCTCGTCCCCGACCACCACTGATAAGGAAGACAATCAATAAATAAATCATGCTCCGACTTCGTTACATAACGGTTCACCATACGTGCATGCTACAGGAATCACAAACCTCAACACAAGTATTTCTACAATCCACAACTACCCACTAGCATGACTCTAATATCACCATCTTTATATCGCAAAACTATTGCAAGGAATCAAACATATCATATTCAGCGATCTACAAGTTTATGTAGGATTTTATGACTAACCATGTGAATGACCAGTTCCTGTCATCTCTCTAAATAGATATAAGTGAAGCAAGAGAGTTCAATTCTTTCTACAAAAGATATGCCCGTGCTCTAACAAATCTAAGTGAAGCAAAAGAGCATTCTAGAAATGGCGGTTTTCTATGTAAAGAGAAACAAGCAATCCAAACTTCAAATGATATAAGTGAAGCACATGAAGCATTCTATAAAGCCATACTCAAAAGATATAAGTGAAGTGCAAAGAGCATTCTATAAATCAACCAAGGACTATCTCATACCAGCATGGTGCATTAAAATAAAAAATAAAACTAAAGCAAAAGACGCTCCAAGATTGCACATATCACGTGAACGAAAACGAATCCGAAAACATACCGATACTTGTTGAAGAAAGAGGGGATGCCTCCCCAGCATCCCCAAGCTTAGATGCTTGAGTCTCCTTGAATATTTACTTGGGGTGCCTCGGGCATCCCCAAGCTTGAGCTCTTGCCTCTCTTCCTTCTTCTCACATCGAGACCTTCTCGATCATTGAACACTTCATCCACACAAAACTTCAACAGAAGACTAGGTAAGATCCGTTAGTACAATAAAGAAATCACCACTATAAGTGTTGGGTAACGTAGTAATTTCAAAAAAATTCCTACGCACACGCAAGATCATGGTGATGCATAGAAACGAGAGGGGAGAGTGTTATCTACGTACCCTTGTAGATCGACAATGGAAGCGTTAGCACAACATGGTTGATGTAGTCGTACGTCTTCACGGCCCGACCGATCAAGCACCGAAACTATGGCACCTCCGAGTTCTAGCACACGTTCAGCTCGATGACGATCCCCGAACTCCGATCCAGAAAAGTGTCGGGGAAGAGTTCAGTCAGCACAACGGCTTGGTGACGATCTTGATGTACTACCGTCGCAGGGCTTCGCCTAAGCACCGCTACAATATTATCGAGGACTATGGTAGAAGGGGGCAGCGCACACGGCTAAGAATATGATCACGTGGATCAACTTGTGTCTCTTGGGGTGCTCCCTGCCTCCGTATATAA
>NC_041382.1:674071649-674123253 GCF_002162155.2 Triticum dicoccoides | reverse complement strand
GGAGGAGTACTACTCCCTCCGGGAGTAGGATTCCCCCCTTTCCTAGTTGGAATAGGATTCGGGAGGAGGGGAAAGAGGAGAGAGAGAAGGAAGGGGGGCGCCGGCCCCCTCTCCTTGTCCTATTCGGACTTGGGGGAGGGGCGCGCGGCCCAGCCCTGGCCACCTCTCCTCTCTTCCACTAAGGCCCACTAAGGCCCATATACCTCCCGGGGGGTTCCGGTAACCTCCCGGTACTCCGGTAAAATCCCAATTTCACCCGGAACACTTCCGATATCCAAATATAGGCTTCCAATATATCAATCTTTATGTCTCGACCATTTCGAGACTTCTCGTCATGTCCGTGATCACATCCGGGACTCCTAACAAACTTCGGTACATCAAAATGCATAAACTCATAATATAACTGTCATTGAAACCTTAAGCATGCGGACCCTACGGGTTCGAGAACAATGTAGACATGACCGAGACATGTCTCCGGTCAATAACCAATAGCGGAACCTGGATGCCCATATTGGCTCCTACATATTCTACGAAGATCTTTTATCGGTCAGACTGCATAACAACATATGTTGTTCCCTTTGTCATCGGTATGTTACTTGCCCGAGATTCGATCGTCGGTATCTCAATACCTAGTTCAATCTCGTTACCGGCAAGTCTCTTTACTCGTTCCGTAATACATCATCTCACAACCAACTCATTAGTTGCAATGCTTGCAAGGCTTATGTGATGTGCATTACCAAGAGGGCCCAGAGATACCTCTCCGACAATCGGAGTGACAAATCCTAATCTCGAAATACGCCAACCCAACATGTACCTTTGGAGACACCTGTAGAGCACCTTTATAATCACCCAGTTACGTTGTGACGTTTGGTAGCACACAAAGTGTTCCTCCGGCAAACGGGAGTTGCATAATCTCAAAGTCATAGGAACATGTATAAGTCATGAAGAAAGCAATAGCAACATACTAAACGATCGGGTGCTAAGCTAATGGAATGGGTCATGTCAATCAGATCATTCACCTAATGATGTGATCCCGTTAATCAAATAACAACTCTTTGTCCATGGTTAGGAAACATAACCATCTTTGATTAACGAGCTAGTCTAGTAGAGGCATACTAGTGACACTCTGTTTGACTATGTATTCACACATGTATTATGTTTCCGATTAATACACTTCTAGCATGAATAATAAACATTTATCATGATGTAAGGAAAGAAATAATAACTTTATTATTGCCTCTAGGGCATATTTCCTTCAGTCTCCCACTTGCACTAGAGTCAGTAATCTAGATTACACAACAATGATTCTAACACCCATGGAGCCTTGGTGCTGATCATGTTTTGCTCGTGGAAGAGGCTTAGTCAACGGGTATGCAACATTCAGATCCGTATGTATCTTGCAAATGTCTATGTCTCCCACCTGGACTAGATCCCGGATGGAATAGAAGCGTCTCTTGATGTGCTTGGTCCTCTTGTGAAATCTGGATTCCTTTGCCAAGGCAATTGCACCAGTATTGTCACAAAAGATTTTCATTGGACCCGATGCACTAGGTATGACACCTAGATCGGATATGAACTCCTTCATCCAGACTCCTTCTTTCGCTACTTTCGAAGCAGCTATGTACTCCGCTTCACATGTAGATCCCGCTAAGACGCTTTGTTTAGAACTGCACCAACAGACAGCTCCACCGTTTAATGTAAACACGTATCCGGTTTGCGATTTAGAATCGTCCGGATCAGTGTCAAAGCTTGCATCAACGTAACCTTTTACGGTGAGCTCTTTGTCACCTCCATATACGAGAAACATATCCTTAGTCCTTTTCAGGTATTTCAGGATGTTCTTGACCGCTGTCCAGTGATCCACTCCTGGATTACTTTGGTACCTCCCTGCTAAACTTATAGCAAGGCACACATCAGGTCTGGTACACAGCATTGCATACATGATAGAGCCTATGGCTGAAGCATAGGGAACATCTTTCATTTTCTCTCTATCTTCTGCAGTGGTCGGGCATTGAGTCTGACTCAACTTCACACCTTGTAACACAGGCAAGAACCCTTTCTTTGCTTGATCCATTTTGAACTTCTTCAAAATCTTGTCAAGGTATGTGCTTTGTGAAAGTCCAATTAAGCGTCTTGATCTATCTCTATAGATCTTAATGCCTAATATGTAAGCAGCTTCACCGAGGTCTTTCATTGAAAAACTTTTATTCAAGTATCCCTTTATGCTATCCAGAAATTCTATATCATTTCCAATTAGTAATATGTCATCGACATATAATATCAGAAATGCTACAGAGCTCCCACCCACTTTCTTGTAAATACAGGCTTTTCCAAAAGTCTGTATAAAACCAAATGCTTTGATCACACTATCAAAGCGTTTATTCCAACTCCGAGAGGCTTGCACCAGTCCATAAATGGATCGCTGGAGCTTGCACACTTTGTTAGCTCCCTTTGGATCGACAAAACCTTCTGGTTGCATCATATACAACTCTTCTTCCAGAAATCCATTCAGGAATGCAGTTTTGACATCCATCTGCCAAATTTCATAATCATAAAATGCGGCAATTGCTAACATGATTCGGACAGACTTAAGCATCGCTACGGGTGAGAAGGTCTCATCGTAGTCAATCCCTTGAACTTGCCGAAAACCTTTTGCGACAAGTCGAGATTTGTAGACAGTAATATTACCGTCAGCGTCAGTCTTCTTCTTGAAGATCCATTTATTCTCAATTGCTTGCCGATCATTGGGCAAGTCAACCAAAGTCCATACTTTGTTCTCATACATGGATCCCATCTCAGATTTCATGGCTTCAAGCCATTTTGTGGAATCTGGGCTCACCATCGCTTCTTCATAGTTTGTAGGTTCATCATGATCTAGTAGCATGACTTCCAGAACAGGATTACCATACCACTCTGGCACGGATCTCACTCTGGTTGATCTACGAGGTTCAGTAGTATCTTGTTCTGAAGTTTCATGATCATTATCATTAGCTTCCTGACTAATTGGTGTAGGTGTCACAGAAACAGGTTTCTGTGATGTACTACTTTCCAATAAGGGAGTAGGTACAGTTACCTCGTCAAGTTCTACTTTCCTCCCACTCACTTCTTTCGAGAGAAATTCCTTCTCCAGAAAGTTTCCGAATTTAGCAACAAAAGTCTTGCCTTCGGATCTGTGATAGAAGGTGTATCCAATAGTTTCCTTTGGATATCCTATGAAGACACATTTCTCCGATTTGGGTTCGAGCTCATCAGGTTGAAGTTTTTTCACATAAGCATCGCAGCTCCAAACTTTTAGAAACGACAACTTTGGTTTCTTGCCAAACCACAGTTCATAAGGCGTCGTCTCAACGGATTTTGATGGTGCCCTATTTAACGTGAATGCGGCCGTCTCTAGAGCGTATCCCCAAAACGATAGCGGTAAATCAGTAAGAGACATCATAGATAGCACCATATCTAGTAAAGTACGATTACGACGTTCGGACACACCATTACGCTGTGGTGTTCCGAGTGGCGTGAGTTGCGAAACTATTCCACATTGTTTCAAATGTACACCAAACTCGTAACTCAAATATTCTCCTCCACGATCAGATCGTAGAAACTTTATTTTCTTGTTACGATGATTTTCAACTTCACTCTGAAATTCTTTGAACTTTTCAAACGTTTCAGACTTGTGTTTCATTAAGTAGATATACCCATATCTGCTTAAGTCATCTGTGAAGGTGAGAAAATAACGATATCTGCCACGAGCCTCAACATTCGTCGGTCCACATACATCTGTATGTATGATTTCCAACAAATCTGTTGCTCTCTCCATAGTACCAGAGAACGGTGTTTTTGTCATCTTACCCATAAGGCACGGTTCGCAAGTACCAAGTGATTCATAATCAAGTGGTTCCAAAAGCCCATCAGTATGGAGTTTCTTCATGCGCTTTATACCGATATGACCTAAACAGCAGTGCCACAAATAAGTTGCACTATCATTTTCAACTCTGCATCTTTTGGTTTCAACACTATGAATATGTGTGTCACTACTATTGAGATTTAATAAGAATAGACCACTCTTTAAGGGTGCATGACCATAAAAGATATTACTCATGTAAATAGAACAACCATTATTCTCTGATTTAAATGAATAACCGTCTCGCATCAAACAAGATCCAGATATAATGTTCATGCTTAACGCTGGCACCAAATAACAATTATTTAGGTCTAATATTAATCCCGAAGGTAGATGTAGAGGTAGCGTGCCGACTGCGATCACATCGACTTTGGAACCATTTCCCACGCGCATCATCACCTCGTCCTTAGCCAATCTTCACTTAATCCGTAGTCCCTGTTTGGAGTTGCAAATATTAGCAACAGAACCAGTATCAAATACCCAGGTGCTACTGTGAGCATTAGTAAGGTACACATCAATAACATGTATATCACATATACCTTTGTTCACCTTGCCATCCTTCTTATCCGCCAAATACTTGAGGCAGTTCCGCTTCCAGTGACCAGTCTGCTTGCAGTAGAAGCACTCAGTTTCAGGCTTAGGTCCAGGTTTGGGTTTCTTCTCTTGAGCAGCAACTTGCTTGCTGTTCTTTTTGAAGTTCCCCTTCTTCTTCCCTTTGCCCTTTTTCTTGAAACTAGTGGTCTTGTTGACCATCAACACTTGATGCTCCTTCTTGATTTCTACCTCCGCAGCTTTCAGCATTGCGAAGAGCTCGGGAATAGTCTTATTCATACCTTGCATATTATAGTTCATCACGAAGCTCTTGTAGCTTGGTGGCAGTGATTGGAGAATTCTGTCAATGACGCAATCATCTGGAAGATTAACTCCCAATTGAATCAAGTGATTATTATACCCAGACATTTTGAGTATATGCTCACTGACAGAACTGTTCTCCTCCATCTTACAACTATAGAACTTATTGGAGACTTCATATCTCTCAATCCGGGCATTTGCTTGAAATATTAACTTCAACTCCTGGAACATCTCATATGCTCCATGACGTTCAAAACGTCGTTGAAGTCCCGATTCTAAGCCATAAAGCATGACACACTGAACTATCGAGTAGTCATCAGCTTTGCTCTGCCAGACGTTCATAACGTATGGTGTTGCTCCAGCAGCAGGCCTGGCACCCAGCGGTGCTTCCAGGACGTAATTCTTCTGTGCAGCAATGAGGATAATCCTCAAGTTACGGACCCAGTCCGTGTAATTGCTACCATCATCTTTCAACTTTGCTTTCTCAAGGAACGCATTAAAATTCAACGGAACAACAGCACGGGCCATCTATCTACAATCAAACATGAATAAGCAAGATACTATCAGGTACTAAGTTCATGATAAATTTAGGTTCAATTAATCATATTACTTAAAGAACTCCCTCTTAGATAGACATCCCTCTAATCCTCTAAGTGATTACGTGATCCAAATCATCTAAACCATGTCCGATCATCACGTGAGATGGAGTAGCTTCATTGGTGAACATCACTATGTTGATCATATCTACTATATGATTCACGCTCGAACTTTCGGTCTCCGTGTTCCGAGGCCATATCTGTATATGCTTGGCTCGTCAAGTATAACCTGAGTATTCCGCGTGTGCAACTGTTTTGCACCCGTTGTATTTGAACGTAGAGCCTATCACACCCGATCATCATGTGGTGTCTCAGCACGAAGAACTTTCGCAATGGTGCATACTCAGGGAGAACACTTCTTGATAATTAGTGAGAGATCATCATATAATGCTACCGTCAATCAAAGCAAGATAAGATGCATAAAAGATAAACATCACATGCAATCAATATAAGTGATATGATATGGCCATCATCATCTTGTGCTTGTGATCTCCATCTTCGAAGCACCGTCATGATCACCATCATCACCGGCGCGACACCTTGATCTCCATCGTAGCATCGTTGTCGTCTCGCCAATCTTATGCTTCCATGACTATCGCTACCGCTTAGTGATAAAGTAAAGCATTACAGCGCGATTGCATTGCATACAATAAAGCGACAACCATATGGCTCCTGCCAGTTGCCGATAACTCGGTTACAAAACATGATCATCTCATACAATAAAATTTAGCATCATGTCTTGACCATATCACATCACAACATGCCCTGCAAAAACAAGTTAGACGTCTTCTACTTTGTTGTTGCATGTTTTACGTGGCTGCTACAGGCTTAAGCAAGAACCAATCTTACCTACGCATCAAAACCACAACGATAGTTTGTCAAGTTGGTGCTGTTTTAACCTTCGCAAGGACCGGGCGTAGCCACACTTGGTTCAACTAAAATTGGAGAAACTGTCACCCGCTAGCCACCTTTGTGCAAAGCACGTCGGGAGAACCGGTCTCGCGTAAGCGTACGCGTAATGTCGGTCCGGGCTGCTTCGTCCAACAATACCGCCGAACCAAAGTATGACATGCTGGTAAGCAGTATGACTTATATCGCCCACAACTCACTTGTGTTCTACTCGTGCATATAACACCAACATATAAAACCTAGGCTCGGATGCCACTGTTGGGTAATGTAGTAATTTCAAAAAAATTCCTACGCACACGCAAGATCATGGTGATGCATAGCAACGAGAGGGGAGAGTGTTATCTACGTACCCTTGTAGATCGACAACGGAAGCGTTAACTTGGTTGATGTAGTCGTACGTCTTCACGGCCCGACCGATCAAGCACCGAAACTACGGCACCTCTGAGTTCTAGCACACGTTCAGCTCGATGAGGATCCCCGGACTCTGATCCAGCAAAGTGTCGGGGAAGAGTTCCGTCAGCACGACGGCGTGGTGACAATCTTGATGTACTACCGTCGTAGGGCTTCGCCTAAGCACCGCTACAATATTATCGAGGACTACGGTGGAAGGGGGCACCGCACACGGCTAAGAATATGATCACGTGGATCAACTTGTGTCTCTTGGGGTGCTCCCTGCCTCCGTATATAAAGGATCAAAGGGGGGTGCGGCCGGCCAGGAGAGGGCACGCCAGGAGGAGTCCTACTCCCTCCGGGAGTAGGATTCCCCCCCTTTCCTAGTTGGAATAGGATTCGGGAGGAGGGGAAAGAGGAGAGAGAGAAGGAAGGGGGGCGCCGGCCCCCTCTCCTTGTCCTATTCGGACTAGGGGGGAGGGGCGCGCGGCCCAGCCCTGGCCACCTCTCCTCTCTTCCACTAAGGCCCACTAAGGCCCATATACCTCCCGGGGGGTTCCGGTAACCTCCCAGTACTCCGGTAAAATCCCGATTTCACCCGGAACACTTCCGATATCCAAATATAGGCTTCCAATATATCAATCTTTATGTGTCGACCATTTCGAGACTCCTCGTCATGTCCGTGATCACATCCGGGACTCCGAACAAACTTCGGTACATCAAAATGCATAAACTCATAATATAACTGTCATCGAAACCTTAAGCGTGCGGACCCTACGGGTTCGAGAACAATGTAGACATGACCGAGACATGTCTCCGGTTAATAACCAATAGCGGAACCTGGATGCTCATATTGGCTCCTACATATTCTACGAAGATCTTTTATCGGTCAGACCGCATAACAACATACGTTGTTCCCTTTGTCATCGGTATGTTACTTGCCCGAGATTCGATCGTCGGTATCTCAATACCTAGTTCAATCTCGTTACCGGCAAGTCTCTTTACTCGTTCCGTAATACATCATCTCACAATTAACTCATTAGTTGCAATGCTTGCAAGGCTTATGTGATGTGCATTACCGAGAGGGCCCAGAGATACCTCTCCGACAATCGGAGTGACAAATACTAATCTCGAAATACGCCAACCCAACATGTACCCTTGGAGACACCTGTAGAGCACCTTTATAATCACCCAGTTACGTTGTGACGTTTGGTAGCACACAAAGTGTTTCTCCGGCAAACGGGAGTTGCATAATCTCATAGTCATAGGAACATGTATAAGTCATGAAGAAAGCAATAGCAACATACTAAACGATCGGGTGCTAAGCTAATGGAATGGGTCATGTCAATCAGATCATTCACCTAATGATGTGATCCCGTTAATCAAATAACAACTCTTTGTCCATGGTTAGGAAACATAACCATCTTTGATTAACGAGCTAGTCTAGTAGAGGCATACTAGTGACACTCTGTTTGTCTATGTATTCACACATGTATTATGTTTCCGATTTATTCAATTCTAGCATGAACAATAAACATTTATCATGATATAAGGAAATAAATAATAACTTTATTATTGCCTCTAGGGCATATTTCCTTCAATAAGTACTATTGCAAACCAATTCATATTTTGTTTTTGCATTGTGTCTACTGTAGTATAACTTTTTCATGGCTTAATCCACTGATATAAATTGATAGTTTCATCAAAACAAGCAAACTATGCATCAAAAACAGAATCTGTCTAAAACAGAACAGTCTGTAATAATTTGAACATTCACCATACTTATGTTACTTGAAATATTCTACCAAAATTAGTAAAAATATACAATTTGCATATAAAGACAGTGCAAAAAGAATCAGAACCATTTGACGTTCCAGCTAAAAATGTAAAATCGCGCACTACAGCCAAAGTTTCTGTCCTGCACCGTACAAGCGATCAAGCAAATGTAAACATCCTAAAGGCAAACCTTGGCACATTATTTTTATAATACAATGGAATTTTACAAGGGGATAATTATTTTTGTTGAAAAGTTTCTGTAATCAAGATTCACAAAGTTGCCGTGAGCATGAACAAAGTTCAAGGAGCTCTCCCACTTCAACAATGCTTGTCAATCTCACTTTCACTTTCCTTTTTGAAAAGTTTTGGGTTCCCCTCTTTATTTTTGTTGTTTTTAAACTATATGAAAGCACTCAACAGAAATAAATGACTCTCTAAAACTTCTGGGTTGTCTCCCTGGCAGTGCTTTCTTTAAAGCCATTAAGCTAGGCATATAGTGCTCAAGTAGTGAATCCACCCGGATCCCAAGGTATATCAAAGCCGATTTTAATTAACAATGATATGTAATTTAGTAGTGAGCGCAAAGCAACATATATCAAGCAATGACGAAGTCTAACTCTCTTCCTATGCATCGACATGTCATAAAAGAACAATTCATGCACACCTAGTAAAGGCCAATGCATAGTATAAACAGTTTCTTGCAATTTTATCATGTTGGAAACATAGAGAGATGGAGATATAGTTCCTCTCTCATAATAATTGCAAGTAGGAGCAGCAAGCACATGCATATTATACTCATCAAAATCATCATGTGCATCGGTAAAAGGCAACCCATCAATGAAATCCTTAATAAGTGCAAACTTCTCCGATATAGTGTAGTTTGGAGAATTCAAAAAGATAATAGGACTATCATGCTTGGGTGCAATAGCAACAATTTCATGTTTAAAATAAGGAACTATAGCAAGTTCATCTCCATAAGCACAATTCATATTGGCATCTTGGCCACAAGCATAGCAAGCATCATCAAAAAGGGATATTTCAAAAGAATCGACGGGATCATAGCAATTATCATAGCATTCATCCTTCGGTAAGCACGAAGGGAAATTAAACAATGTATGAGTTGAAGAGTTACTCTCATTAGAAGGTGGGCACGGGTGATCAATCCGCTCTTCCTCCTTTTGTTCTTCGCTCTCTTACTCATCTTTTCCATCCAATGAGCTCACAGTTTCATCAACTTCTTCTTCCATAGACTCCTGCAAAATATTAGTCTCTTCTTGGACAGCGGAGACTTTCTTAATAAGCGCATTAATTTCGTAATTGTATTCATAATTCTCATAACAATATTTCAGGATAGCTAAATTTTCAGGTCTATAAACAACATCATCAAAATCTTCAAACTCTTTAAACATAGATTCAATTTCATAAGCACCCTTAAAAGCAATAAATTCTTCTATTTGTTCCACATCATAGTAATCATATATACCATTAGCATAAGAAGCTAAGGTTTCATTATCATTAAATTCACATGAAAAGGGAAGGTGTGGAGCCTTCACCTTAGAGCAACAAGTATAATCATATCTCAAGCATAGTTGCCTAGCATACCAATTCAGTATATGAATTTGATCCCATAATATTTTCCCTTTTTGTGTCAAGCGGTAATCCCTAAAGTATTCACGTTGATCCAACGTTACTCCCATTACATAATTGAATGGGGTTTTCTCAGGATTATTAAAGTAGTACATAATATCTTTCACATAACCAGCATCGAGGGTTTCAGGAGGTTCCCCATCTCCATGAGCAGAAAGTACACCTAATTTTTTTGGTATTTCGTGTTCCATATCCATAATTAAAGATAGAGAACAACTAAGAATAGAAAATAAAACTTACTTAGTGATAAAGCAAACAAGCACACACGAGAATATTTACCCCACGCTATTGCTCCCCGGCAATGGCGCCAGAAAAAGGTCTTGATAACCCACAAGTATAGGGGATCGCAACAGTTTTCAATAAGTAAGAGTGTCGAACCCAACGAGGAGCTAAAGGTAGAACAAATAATCCCTCAAGTTCTATCGACCACCGATAGAACTCTACGCACGCTTGACGTTCGCTTTACCTAGAACAAGTATGAAACTAGAAGTACTTTGTAGAAGTTGTTGGATAGGTTTGCAAGAAAGTAAAGAGCACGAAAATAAAACTAGGGGATGTTAAGGTAAATAAGCAACTAAAGTAAATATAGCGAGTGTGGAAAAGTGGTGGTAGGAGTTGCGAAATTGTCCCTTAAGCAATTGACTACTTTACTAGACCGACAGCAAGTATTATGTGAGAGGCCACTGCTAGCATGTCATCCCTTACTTGGAATTCTATGAACTTATGATTGGAACTATTAGCAAGCATCCGCAACTACTAATGTTCATTAAGGTAAAACCCAACCATAGCATTAATATATATTGGTCCCCCTTCAATCCCGTATGCATCAATTTCTATGCTAGGTTGAAGATTTTGTCACTCTTGCCCTCCAATACATAGTCCTATCAACATACAACTAACCCTATGGTGTGATCCACGCGCGCGCTCATATGATGGGCACCAAAGGACAGCAACATAACCACAAGCAAATTAAATCAATCATAGCAATTCATCAACCACCGATAGGACAACGAAAATCTACTCAGACATCATAGGATGGCAACACATCATTGGATAATAATATGAAGCATAAAGCACCATGTTCAAGTAGAGGGTACAGCGGGTTGCGGGAGAGTGGACCGCTATAGATAGAGGGGGGAAGGTGATGGAGATGTTGGTGAAGATGGCGGAGGTGTTGGTGAAGATCGCGGTGATGATGATGATGGCCACGGCAGCGTTCCGGCGCCACAAGAAGAGAAGGGGAGAGGGGGCCCCTTCGTCTTCTTCTTCCTTGACCTCCTCCCTATATGGGAGAAGGGTTTCCCCTCTGATCCTTGGCCTCCATGGCATGGGAGGGGCAAGAGCCCCTCCGAGATTGGATCTATCTCTCTGTTTCTCTCTGGTTCTGCGTTCTGTTCTGGCTCTGTTTCACCGTTTCGTATATATATGGAGATCCGTAACAACGATTGGCATGAAACCTTCGCTGTGATTTTTTCCCGAACATTAGCTTTCTTGCGGCAAAAGAAGAGCGTCAACCGCCTTACGGTGGGCTCACGAGGGTAGGGGGCGCGCCCTGTGGGGGGGCCCCTGCCTTGTGATCACCTCGGGCACTGGTTCGCGTTGATTTTCCTTCTGAATTTTCCATATTTTCCAAAAATAAGCTCCGCCCGTTTTTATCCCGTTTGGACTCCGTTTGATATGGATATTCTACGAAACCAAAAACATGCAACAGACACGAACTAGCACTGGGCACTGGATCAATATGTTAGTCCCAAAAATAATATAAAAAGTTGCCAAAAAGTATATGAAAGTTGAATAATATTGGCATGGAACAATCAAAAATTATAGATACGACGGAGACGTATCATCCATCAGCCTGCTCAGGCCTCCAAACCATCCCGCTCACATGGCTGTTTGCGGTCTGGGGGCTGGACATCCTAGGCCCGTTTCCCCGGGCTCCAGGGGGCTACCGCTATCTCTACGTCGCCATCGACAAGTTCACCCAGTGGGCGGAAGTGGAAGCCGTCCGTACCATTCCAGCCGGCTCTGCTGTCAAGTTCATCAAGGGACTCATGAGCCGCTTCGGGGTCCCCAACCGCATCAGCATAGATAACGGTTCGCAGTTTACTAGCAACCTCTTCAAAACCTATTGTGCTAACCTTGGAAAGCAGATCTGCTACGCTTCGGTGGCCCACCCCAGGAGTAACGGTCAGGTCGAGCGTGCTAACGCGGAGGTCCTGAGGGGCCTCAAGACCAGGACCTTCAAGAAGAAGCTGGAGGCCTGTGATAACCCACAAGTATAGGGGATCCCAACAGTTTTCGAGGGTAGAGTATTCAACCCAAATTTATTGATTTGACACAAGGGGAGCCAAAGAATATTCTGAAGTATTAGCTGCTGAGTTGTCAATTCAACCACACCTGGAAACTTAATATCTACAACAAAGTGTTTAGTAGCAAAGTAATATGATAGTAGTGGTAGCGGTAGCAAAGGGTAACAGTAGCAGAAGTAATGTTTTTGGTATTTTGTAGTGATGATAGCAATAGCAATGGAAAAGTAAATAAGCGAAGAACAATATATGGAAAGTTCGTAGGCAATGGATCGGCGATGGAGAATTATGCCGGATGCGGTTCATCGTGTAACAATCATAACATAGGGTGACACAGAACTAGCTCCAGTTCATCAATGTAATGTAGGCATGTATTCCGAATATTGTCATACGTGCTTATGGAAAAGAACTTGCATGACATCTTTTGTCCTACCCTCCCGTGGCAGCGGGGTCCTAATGGAAACTAAGGGATATTAAGGCCTCCTTTTAATAGAGTACCGGACCAAAGCATTAACACATAGTGAATACATGAACTCCTCAAACTACGGTAATCACCGGTAACTATCCCAATTATTGTCACTTCAGGGTTAACAGATCATAACACATAATAGGTGACTATAGACTTGAAAGATAGGATCAAGAACTCTCATATATTGATGAAAACATAATAGGTTCAGATCTGAAATCATGGCACTCGGGCCATAGTGACAAGCATTAAGCATAGCAAAGTCATAGCAACATCAATCTCAGAACATAATGGATACTAGGGATCAAACCCTAACAAAACTAACTCGATTACATGATAGATCCCATCCAACCCATCACCGTCCAGCAAGCCTACGATGGAATTACTCACGCACGGCGGAGAGCATCATGAAATTAGTGATGGAGGATGGATGATGATGACGATGGCGATGGATTCCCCTCTCCGAAGCCCCAACGGACTCCATATCAGCCCTCCCGAGAGGTTTTACAGCTTGGCGGTAGCTCCGTATCGTAAAACATGATGAATTCTTCTCTCCAATTTTTTTCTCCCTGAAAGCAAATATATAGAGTTGGAGTTGAGGTCGGAGGAGCTCTAAGGGGCCCACAAGGTACGGGAGCGCGCCCTAGGGTGGCAGGCGCGCCCCCACCCTCGTGGACAGGTGGTGGGCCCCCTGGTCTTCATCTTTTGCAAGGATTTTTTATTATTTCCGAATAGATGTTCCGTGAAGTTTCAGGTCATTCCGAGAATTTTTGTTTCTGCACATAAATAACACCATGGTAATTCTGCTGAAAACAACGTCAGTCCGGGTTAGTTCCATTCAAATCATGCAAGTTAGAGTCCAAAACAAGGGCAAAAGTGTTTGGAAAAGTAGATACGACGGAGACGTATCAACTCTCCCAAGCTTAAACCTTTGCTTGTCCTCAAGAAATTTAGTTGATAAACTGAAAGTGATAAAGAAAAACTTTTACAAACTCTGTTTGCTCTTGTTGTTGTAAATATGTAAAGCCAACATTCAAGTTTTCAGCAAAGATTATGACTAACCACATTCACAATAACGCTTAGGTCTCAAGTTCACTCATATCAATGGCATAATCAACTAGCGAGCAATAATAATAAATCTCGGATGACAACACTTTCTCAAAACAATCATAATATGATATAACAAGATGGTATCTCGCTAGCCCTTTCTGAGACCGCAAAACACAAAAGCAGAGCTCCTTTAAAGATCAAGACTAGACATTGTAATTCATGGTAAAAGAGATCCAATCAAGTCATACTCTATGTAAACTAACAGTAATGAATGCAAATGACAGCGGTGCTCTCCAACTGGTGCTTTTTAATAAGAGGATGATGACTCAACATAAAAGTAAATAGATAGGCCCTTCGCAGAGGGGAGCAGTGATTTGTACAGGTGCTAGAGCTCGGTTTTGAAATAGAGGTGAATAATATTTTGAGCGGTATACTTTCATTGTCAACATAGCAACCAAGAGATGGCAATATCTTCCATGCTACACACATTATAGGCGGTTCCCAAACAAAATGGTAAAGTTTATACTCCCCTCCACTAACAAGCATCAATCCATGGCTTGCTCGAAACAACGAGTGCCTCCAACTAACAAGAGTCCTAGGGGGAGTTTTGTTTGCAATTATTTCGATTTGATTTGCATAAAGCATGGGACTAGGCATCCCGGTGACTTGCCACTTTCTCGTGAGTGAGGAGCGGAGTCCACTCCTCTTGAGAATAACTCGCCTAACATGGAAGATACAGACATCCCTAGTTGATACATGAGCTATTCGAGCATACAAAACAGGATATTTATTTGAAGGTTTAGAGTTTGGCACATACAAATTTACTTGGAACGGTGGGTAGATACCGTATATAGGTAGGTATGGTGGACTCATATGGAATAACTTTGGGGTCTATGGAGTTGGATGCACAAGCAGTATTCCCGCTTAGTACAGGTGAAGGCTAGCAAAAGTCTGGGAAGCGGCCAGCTAGAGAGCGACAACAGTCATGAACATGCATTAAAATTAATCAACACCAAATGCAAGCATGAGTAGGATATAATCCACCATGAACATAAATATCGTGAAGGCTATGTTGATTTTGTTTCAACTACATGCGTGAACATGCGCCAAGTCAAGTCACTTAAATCATTCAGAGGAGCATACCACCCTATCATACCACATCACAACCATTTTAATAGCATATTGGCATGCCAGGTAAACCATTATAAGCTCCTAGCTAATCAAGCATGTTTATTCATAATAAGTTGAATCAGGAACGATGAACTAATCATATTTACAAAAACAAGAGAGGTCGAGTTCATACCAGCTTTTCTCATCTCAGTCAGTCCATCATATATCGTCATAATTTCCTTTCACTTGCACGACCGAACGATGTGAATAATAATAATAGTGCACGTGCATTGGACTAAGATGGAATCTGCAAGCATTCAATAAACAGGAGAAGACAAGGCAATATGGGCTCTTTTGTTAGATCAACAATAATGCATATAAGAGCTACTTCAACAATTTAATTATGGTCTTCTCCTATCGACCTCCAAAGAAAAGAAAAGAAATAAAACTATTTACACGGGAAAGCTCCCAACAAGTAAAAGAAGAACAGGAAATCTTTTTGGGTTTTCTTTTTAATTACTACTATAGGCATGGAAAGTAAACTAATTAAAAGCTACAACTAATTTTTTTTTGGTTTTTCTTAAGGTTTATTAAACACACAAGAAGAAAGTATAAAAAGGGAAATAAACTAGCATGGATGATATAATGAAAAAGTATGAGCGCCAACATCTAGCAATAAGTGTGGGAGCATGAATATAATGTCGGTGAGAAATACGTACTCCCCCAAGCTTAGGCTTTTGGCCTAAGTTGGTCTATGGCCAAGGTTGGCCTGGCGGATATCCATAATAATAGTTGGGGTCGTACTGAGATGCAGCGGCTATCGCCTCCTGAGCTGCAGCGTGGCGACGAGCAGCCTCCGCCCTCCTCTCGTACTCATCTGCCTCCTCTCTGGTAATAACATATGTTCCTTTTGCCTGATAATCAAAGAAGGCAGGAGCAGGGAGAGTAATACGGACAACACGACATCTGTCAAAGATTAAGCGATATTGGAGAGGTGATTCATTCCTCTCGACAAACTGGTGGTGAACCATAGCCTCATAATCCAAATAAGCAGGAGGCATCTCAATATCATCTTCGCGTATGGCTACACCAAGAAAATTAGCAATGCGGGTTGCATAAATTCCACCAAAGAAATCTCCATTAAATCTATTAAGATGCAACCTACATGCAACAATGGCCCCTAAATTATAAGATTTGTCTCCTAACACAGCACTTCTAAGAATACTGAGGTCAGGGACACACATGTGACATGCCTCTTCTTTACCATTAATGCATCTACCTATGAAGAGAGCAAAATAATGTATAGCAGGAAAGTGAATGCTCCCTATAGTAGCTTGTGTTATATCTCTAGATTCCCCCACAGTTATACTAGCAAGAAAATCTCTAAATTCAGATTTGGGAGGTTCCCTGACACTACCCCATTGTGGAAGTTTGCAAGCAGTGGTAAAATCCCCTAAGTCCATAGTGTAAGAATTTTCATAAAGATCAAACAGGACAGTTGGAGAATTACATGAAGATGAAAATTCAAACCTCCTCACAAAGGATCTAGTGAGATAGTGATACTGGCTGCACTTCTCTTCCTCGGAGCTCACAAGATCCGCGTTACGCAAATATGCGTTAAATTCTTCCTTAATTCCTGCTCGATCCATAAAGTTTTCAGAAGGCCATTCACAAGGACGCATTGGAGCGTCTCTTGGTGGCTCTTCATCAGCATCACGCATTGCAAGCCTGGGTCCTTGCTTCCTTGAGGAACCACGTTGGAACATTTTCCTAAGCATATTTCTTCCTCTGAAAAATTTCTGAAATTTTTAGTAACTTCAAAATAAAAGTAAACCAAACTCAATAATATTGATAGCAACTACTCCTACAAGTGCCTAGGGCCTATATCATGCATCAAAACTACTTTTGACCATATAAATTTGACATGCAAGTTCAAGAACATGGTCACCTAGGCAGCACAAATTTGCAATGAATAAAGCACTAGAACAAAAACTAATTGGACCAATGGAGGAGTCACATACCAAGGAACAATCTCCCCAAGCAGTTTTGTGAGAGGTGCTTTGAGCAAGGAGATCGAAAATGGCAGCAAAATGAGCTTGGACTCGGGTTTGAGCGGGATATTCATGTTTGTGGGTGAAAGGATAAGTGGAGGAGGCCACCATGGGCCCACGAGGCAGGGGGCGCGGCCAGGGTGGTAGGGCGCGCCCTCCACCCTCGTGGACAGGTGGATGAGCCCCCTGCTGTGTTCTGAGTGCCAAATATTCTCAAATATTCTAGAAAAATCATATTTAAATTTCAGGGCATTTGGAGAACTTTTATTTTCGGGGTATTTTTATATTGCACGAATAATCAGATAACAGACAGAAAACACTATTTTTATTTTATTTATATAAATAACAGAAAGTAAAAGTGGGGCACAGAAGGTTGTGCCTTCTAGTTTCATCCATCTCATGATCATCAAAAGGAATCCACTAACAAGGTTGATCAAGTCTTGTTAACGAACTTATTCCGAATAACATGGAACCGGAGAAATTTCGAATAACACTATGTTACCTCAACGGGGATATGCACATCCCCAATAATAAGAATATCATATTTCTTCTTGACAGTAGGAAGAGGAAATTCAAAACCTCCAAATATAATCGATGGAATTTTTCTAATAGAGTTGATACTATGAACTTGAGGTTGTTTCCTCGAAAAGTGTATCGTATGCTCATTACCATTAACATGAAAAGTGACATTGCCTTTAGTGCAATCAATAACAGCCCCTGCAGTATTCAAAAAGGGTCTTCCAAGAATAATAGACATACTATCGTCCTCGGGAATATCAAGAATAACAAAGTCCGTTAAAAATAGTAACGTTTGCAACCACAACAGGCACATCCTCACAAATACCGATAGGTGTAGCAGTTGATTTATCAGCCATTTGCAAAGATATTTCAGTAGGTGTCAACTTATTCAAATCAAGTCTATGATATAAAGAGAGAGGCATAACACTAACACCGGCTCCAAGATCACATAAAGCAGTTTTAACATAGTTTTTTCAATGGAGCATGGTATAGTGGGTACTCCTGGATCTCCAAGTTTCTTTGGTATTCCACCCTTAAAAGTATAATTAGCAAGCATGGTGGAAATTTCAGCTTCCGGTATCTTTCTTTTATTAGTAACAATTTCTTTCATGTACTTAGCATAAGGATTCATTTTGAGCATATCAGTTAATCGCATACACAAAAAGATAGGTCTAATCATTTCAGCAAAGCGCTCAAAATCCTCATCATCCTTTTTCTTGGATGGTTTGGAAGGAAAAAGCATGGGTTTCTGAACCCAAGGCTCTCTTTCCTTACCATGTTTCCTAGCAACAAAGTCTTTCTTATCATAACGTTGATTCTTTAATTGTGGGTTATCAAGATCAACAGCAGCTTCAATTTCTATATCATTATCATTGCTAGGTTGAGCATCATCATGTGAAGGAAAACGTAGTAATTTCAAAATTTTCCTACGCACACGCAAGATCATGGTGATGCACAGCAACGCGAGGGGTGAGTGTTGTCTACGTACCCACGCAGACCGACTGTGGAAGCGTTGACACAACGTAGAGGAAGTAGTCGTACGTCTTCCCGATCCGACCGATCCAAGCACCGTTACTCCGGCACCTCCGAGTTCTTAGCACATGTACAGCTCGATGACGATCCCCGGGCTCCAATCCAGCAAAGCGTCGGGGAGGAGTTCTGTTAGCACGACGGCGTGGTGACGATCTTGATGTACTACCGTCACAGGGCTTTGCCTAAGCACTGCTACAATATAATCGAGGTGGAATATGGTGGCAGGGGGCACCGCACACGGCTAAGGAACGATCTCAATGATCAACTTGTGTGTCTAGGGGTGTCCCCTGCCTCCGTATATAAAGGAGCCAAGGGGAGGGGGCCGGCCGGCCAAGGAGGGCGCACCAAGGGAGTCCTACTCCCTCTGGGAGTAGGATTCCTTCCCCCAATCCTAGTTGGAGTAGGATTCGCTGAGGGGGAAAGAGAGAGAGAGGGGGGCCGACCACCTTTCCTTGTCCTAATAGGACTAGGGGAGGGGGGAAGCGTGCGGCCCATCTTGGGCTGCCCCTTCTCCTTTCCACTAAAGCCCATTAAGGCCCATACAGCTCCCGGGGGGTTCCGGTAACCTCCCGGTACTCCGGTAAAATACCGATTTCACCCGGAACACTTACGATATCCAAACATAGGCTTCCAATATATCAATCTTTATGTCTCGACCATTTCGAGACTCCTCGTCATGTCCGTGATCACATCCGGGACTCCGAACTAACTTCGGTACATCAAAATGCATAAACTCATAATAACTATCATCATAACATTTAAGCGTGCGGACCCTACGGTTCGAGAATAATGTAGATATGACTGAGACACATCTCCGGTCAATAACCAATAGCGGGACCTGGATGCCCATATTGGCTCCTACATATTCTACGAAGATCTTTATCGGTTAGACCGCATAACAACATACGTTGTTCCCTTTGTCATCGGTATGTTACTTGCCCAAGATTCGATCGTCGGTATCCAATACCTAGTTCAATCTTGTTACCGGCAAGTCTCTTTACTCGTTCCTTAATACATCATCTCGCAACTAACTCATTGGCTGCAATGCTTGCAAGGCTTATGTGATGTGCATTACCGAGAGGGCCCAGAGATACCAATCGGAGTGACAAATCCTAATCTCGAAATACGCCAACCCAACATCTACCTTTGGAGACACCTGTAGAGCTCCTTTATAATCACCCAGTTATGTTGTGACGTTTGGTAGCACAAAAAGTGTTCCTCCGGTAAACGGGAGTTGCATAATCTCATAGTCATAGGAACATGTATAACTCATGAAGAAAGCAATAGCAATATACTAAACGATCGGGTGCTAAGCTAATGAAATGGGTCATGTCAATCAGATCATTCAACTAATGATGTGACCTCGTTAATCAAATAACAACACCTTGTTCATGGTTAGGAAACATAACCATCTTTGATTAACAAGCTAGTCAAGTAGAGGCATACTAGTGACACTAAGTTTGTCTATGTATTCACACATGTATTATGTTTCTGATTAATACAATTCTAGCATGAATAATAAACATTTATCATGATATAAGGAAATAAATAATAACCTTATTATTGCCTCTAGGGCATATTTCCTTTAGTCTCCCACTTGCACTAGAGTCAATAATCTAGATTACACAGTAATGATTCTAACACCCATGGAGCCTTGGTGCTGATCATGTTTTGCTCGTGGAAGAGGCTTAGTCAATGGGTATGCAACATTCAGATCCATATGTATCTTGCAAATCTCTATGTCTCCCACCTGGACTAGATCCCGGATGGAATTGAAGCGTCTCTTGATGTGCTTGGTCCTCTTGTGAAATCTGGATTCCTTTGCCAAGGCAATTGCACCAGTATTGTCACAAAAGATTTTCATTGGACCCGATGCACTAGGTATGACACCTAGATCGGATATGAACTCCTTCATCCAGACTCCTTCTTTCCCTGCTTCCGAAGTAGCTATGTACTCCGCTTCACATGTAGATCCTGCTACGACGCTTTGTTCAGAACTGCACCAACTGACAGCTCCACCGTTTAATGTAAACACGTATCCGGTTTGCGTTTTAGAATCGTCCGGATCAGTGTCAAAGCTTGCATCAACGTAACCTTTTACGGTGAGCTCTTTGTCACCTCATATACGAGAAACATATCCTTAGTCCTTTTCAGGTATTTCAGGATGTTCTTGACCGCTGTCCAGTGATCCACTCCTGGATTACTTTGCTACCTCCCTGCTAAACTTATGGCAAGGCACACATCAGGTCTGGTACACAGCATTGCATACATGATAGAGCCTATGGCTGAAGCATAGGGAACATCTTTCATTTTCTCTCTATCTTCTGCAGTGGTCGGGCATTGAGTCTGACTCAACTTCACACCTTGTAACACAGGCAAGAACCCTTTCTTTGCTTGATCCATTTTGAACTTCTTCAAAATCTTGTCAAGGTATGTGCTTTGTGAAAGTCCAATTAAGCGTCTTGATCTATCTCTATAGATCTTAATGCCTAATATGTAAGCATCTTCACCGAGGTCTTTCATTGAAAAACTTTTATTCAAGTATCCCTTTATGCTATCCAGAAATTCTATATCATTTCCAATTAGTAATATGTCATCCACATATAATATCAGAAATGCTACAGAGCTCCCACTCACTTTCTTGTAAATACAGGCTTTTCCAAAAGTCTATATAAAACCAAATGCTTTGATCACACTATCAAAGCGTTTATTCCAACTCCGAGAGGCTTGCACCAGTCCATAAATGGATCGCTGGAGCTTGCACACTTTGTTAGCTCCCTTTGGATCGACAAAACCTTCTGGTTGCATCATATACAACTCTTCCAAAAATCCATTCAGGAATGCAGTTTTGACATCCATCTGCCAAATTTCATAATCATAAAATGCGGCAATTGCTAACGTGATTTGGACAGACTTAAGCATCGCTACGGGTGAGAAGGTCTCATCGTAGTCAATCCCTTGAACATGCCGAAAACCTTTTGCGACAAGTCGAGCTTTGTAGACAGTAACATTACCATCAGCATAAGTCTTCTTCTTGAAGATCCATTTATTCTCAATTGCTTGCCGATCATCGGGCAAGTCAACCAAAGTCCATACTTTGTTCTCATACATGGATCCCATCTCAGATTTCATGGCTTCAAGCCACTTTGCGGAATCTGGGCTCACCATCGCTTCTTCATAGTTCGTAGGTTCATCATGATCTAGCAGCATGATTTCCAGAACAGGATTACCGTACCACTCTGGTGCGGATCTCGCTCTAGTTGATCTACGAGGTTCAGTAGTATCTTGCCTGAAGTTTCATGATCATCATCATTAGCTTCCTCACTAATTTGTATAGGTGTCGCAGAAACAATTTTCTGTGATGTACTACTTTCCAATAAGGGAGCAGGTACATTTACCTCGTCAAGTTCTACTTTCCTCCCACTCACTTCTTTCGAGAGAAACTCCTTCTCTAGAAAGGATCCATTCTTAGCAACGAATGTCTTGCCTTTGGATCTGTGATAGAAGGTGTACCCAACAGTCTCCTTTGGGTATCCTATGAAGACACATTTCTCCGATTTGGGTTCGAGCTTATCAGGTTGAAGCTTTTTCACATAAGCATCACAGCCCCAAACTTTAAGAAACGACAACTTTGGTTTCTTGCCAAACCACAGTTCATAAGGCGTCGTCTCAACGGATTTTGATGGTGCCCTATTTAACGTGAATGCGGCCGTCTCTAAAGCATAACCCCAAAACAATAGCGGTAAATCAGTAAGAGACATCATAGATCGCACCATATCTAGTAAAGTACGATTACGACGTTCGGAAACACCATTGCGCTGTGGTGTTCCGGGTGGCGTGAGTTGCGAAACTATTCCACAATTTTTCAAATGTACACCAAACTCGTAACTCAAATATTCTCCTCCACGATCAGATCGTAGAAACTTTATTTTCTTGTTACGATGATTTTCAACTTCACTCTGAAATTCTTTGAACTTTTCAAATGTTTCAGACTTATGTTTCGTTAAGTAGATATACCCATATCTGCTTAAGTCATCTGTGAAGGTGAGAAAATAACGATATCCGCCACAAGCCTCAATATTCATCGGACCACATACTTCTGTATGTATGATCTCCAACAAATCTGTTGCTCTCTCCATAGTACCGGAGAATGGTGTTTTAGTCATCTTGCCCATGAGGCACGGTTCGCAAGTACCAAGTGATTCATAATCAAGTGGTTCCAAAAGTCCATCAGTATGGAGTTTCTTCATGCGCTTTATACTGATATGACCTAAACGGCAGTGCCACAAATAAGTTGCACTGTCATTATCAACTCTGCATCTTTTGGCTTCAACATTATGAATATGTGTGTTACTACTATCGAGATTCATCAAAAATAGACCATTCCTCAAAGGTGCATGACCATAAAAGATATTACTCATATAAATAGAACAACCATTATTCTCTGATTTAAATGAATAACCGTCTCGCATCAAACAAGATCCAGATATAATGTTCATGCCCAACGCTGGCACCAAATAACAATTATTTAGGTCTAATATTAATCCCGAAGGTAGATGTAGAGGTAGCGTGCCGACCGCGATCACATCGACTTTGGAACCGTTTCCCACGTGCATCGTCACCTCGTCCTTCACCAGTGTTCGCTTAATCTGTAGTCCCTATTTCGAGTTGCAAATATTAGCAACAGAACCAGTATCAAATACCCAGGTGCTACTGCGAGCTCTAGTAAGGTACACATCAATAACATGTATATCACATATACCTTTGTTCACCTTGCCATCCTTCTTATCCGCCAAATACTTGGGGCAGTTCCGCTTCCAGTGACCAGTCTGCTTGCAGTAGAAGCACTCAGTTTCAGGCTTAGGTCCAGACTTGGGTTTCTTCTCCTGAGCAGCAACTAGCTTGCCGTTCTTCTTGAAGTTCCCCTTCTTCTTCCCTTTGCCCTTTTTCTTGAAACTAGTGGTCTTGTTAACCATCAACACTTGATGCTCCTTCTTGATTTCTACCTCCGCAGCTTTCAGCATTGCGAAGAGCTCGGGAATAGTCTTGTTCATCCCTTGCATATTATAGTTCATCACGAAGCTCTTGTAGCTTGGTGGTAGTGATTGGAGAATTCTGTCAATGACGCAATCATCTGGAAGATTAACTCCCATCTGAATCAAGTGATTATTATACCCAGACATTTTGAGTATATGCTCACTGACAGAACTGTTCTCCTCCATCTTGCATCTATAGAACTTATTGGAGACTTCATATCTCTCAATCCGGGTATTTGCTTGAAATATTAACTTCAACTCCTGGAACATCTCATATGCTCCATGACATTCAAAACGTCGTTGAAGTCCCGATTCTAAGCCGTAAAGCATGGCACACTGAACTATCGAGTAGTCAACAGCTTTGCTCTGCCAGACATTCATAACATCTGGTGTTGCTCCAGCAGCAGGCCTGGCACCCAGCGGTGCTTCCAGGACGTAATTTTTCTGAGCAGCAATGAGGATAATCCTCAAGTTATGGACCCAATCCGTGTAATTGCTACCATCATCTTTCAACTTTGCTTTCTCAAGGAACGCATTAAAATTCAACGGAACAACAGCACGAGCCATCTATCTACAATCAACATAAACAAGCAAGATACTATCAGGTACTAAGTTCATGATAAGTTTAAGTTCAATTAATCAAATTACTTAAGAACTCCCACTTAGATAGACATCCCTCTAATCCTCTAAGTGATCACATGATCCAAATCAACTAAACCATAACCGACCATCACGTGAGATGGAGTAGTTTTCAATGGTGAACATCATTATGTTGATCATATCTACTATATGATTCACGCTCGACCTTTCCGTCTCTGTGTTCCGAGGCCATATCTGCATATGCTAGGCTCGTCAAGTTTAACCTGAGTATTCTGCGTGTGCAAAACTGGCTTGCACCCGTTGAAGATGGACGTAGAGCTTATCACACCCGATCATCACGTTGTGTCTGGGCACGACGAACTTTGGCAACGGTGCATACTCAGGGAGAACACTTCTTGATAATTTAGTGAGAGATCATCTTATAATGCTACCGTCAATCAAAGCAAGATAAGATGCATAAAAAGATAAACATCACATGGAATCAATATAAGTGATACGATATGGCCATCATCATCTTGTGCTTGTGATCTCCATCTCCTGAGCACCGTCATGATCACCATCGTCACCAGCGCGACACCTTGATCTCCATCGTAGCATCGTTGTCGTCTCGCCAATCTTATGCTTCCACGACTATCGCTACCGCTTAGTGATAAAGTAAAGCATTACATCGCGATTGCATTACATACAATAAAGCGACAACCATATGGCTCCTGCCAGTTGCCGATAACTCGGTTACAAAACATGATCATCTCATACAATAAAATTCATCATCATGCCTTGACCATATCACATCACAACATGCCCTGCAAAAACAAGTTAGACGTCTTCTACTTTGTTGTTGCAAGTTTTACGTGGCTGCTACAGTCTTAAGCAAGAACCAATCTCACCTACGCATCAAAACCACAACGATAGTTTGTCAAATAGACTCCGTTTTAACCTTCACAAGGGCCGGGCGTAGCCACACTCGGTTCAACTAAAGTTTGAGAGATAGTCGCCCGCAAGCCACCTATGTGCAAAGCACGTCGGGGGAACCGGTCTCGCGTAAGCGTACGCGTAATGTTGGTCCGGGTCATCTCGTCCAACAATACCGCCGAACCAAAGTATGACATGCTGGTAGGCAGTATGACTTATATCGCCCACAACTCACTTGTGTTCTACTCGTGCATATAACATCAAACCATAAAACCTAGGCTCGAATGCCACTGTTGGGAAACATAGTAATTTCAAAATTTTCCTTCGCACACGCAAGATCATGGTAATACACAGCAACGAGAGGGGAGAGTGTTGTCTACGTACCCATGCAGACCGACTGCAGAAGTGTTGACACAACGTAGAGGAAGTAGTCGTACGTCTTCCCGATCCGACCGATCCAAGCACCGTTACTCCGGCACCTCCGAGTTCTTAGCACACGTATTGCTCGATGACGATCCTCGGGCTCCGATCCAGCAAAGCATCGGGGAGGAGTTCCGTCAGCACGACGGCGTGGTGACGATCTTGATGTTCTACCGTCACAGGGCTTCGCCTAAGCACTGCTACAATATAATCGAGGTGGAATATGGTGGCAGGGGCACCGCACACGGCTAAGGAACGATCGCAATGATCAACTTGTGTGTCTAGGGGTGTCCCCTGCCTCCGTATATAAAGGAGCCAAGGGGAGGGGGCCGGCCGGCCAAGGAGGCCGCGCCAAGGAGTCCTACTCCCTCTGGGAGTAGGATTCCTTCCCCGAATCCTAGTTGGAGTAGGATTCGCTGAGGGGGAAAGAGAGAGAGGGGGCCCGGCCACCTCTCCTTGTCCTAATAGGACTAGGGGAGGGGGGAGGCGCGCGGCCCATGTTGGGCTGCCCCTTCTCCTTTCCACTAAAGCCCATTAAGGCCCATACAGCTCCCTGGGGGTTCCGGTAACCTCCCGGTACTCCGGTAAAATACCGATTTCACCCGGAACACTTCCGATATCCAAACATAGGCTTCCAATATATCAATCTTTATGTCTCGACCATTTCGAGACTCCTCGTCATGCCCGTGATCACATCCGGGACTCCGAACTAACTTCGGTACATCAAAATGCATAAACTCATAATAACTGTCATCGTAATGTTTAAGCGTGCGGACCCTACGGTTCGAGAATAATGTAGACATGACTGAGACACATCTCCGGTCAATAACCAATAGCGGGACCTGGATGCCCATATTGGCTCCTACATATTCTACGAAGATCTTTATCGGTCAGACCGCATAACAACATACGTTGTTCCCTTTGTCATCGGTATGTTACTTGCCCAAGATTCAATCGTCGGTATCCAATACCTAGTTCAATCTTGTTACCGGCAAGTCTCTTTACTCGTTCCGTAATACATCATCTCGCAACTAACTCATTGGCTGCAATGCTTGCAAGGCTTATGTGATGTGCATTACCGAGAGGGCCCAGAGATACCTCTCCGACAATCGGAGTGACAAATCCTAATCTCGAAATACGCCAACCCAACATCTACCTTTGGAGACACCTGTAGAGCTCCTTTATAATCACCCAGTTACGTTGTGACATTTGGTAGCACACAAAGTGTTCCTCCGGTAAATGGGAGTTGCATAATCTCATAGTCATAGGAACATGTATAAGTCATGAAGAAAGCAATAGCAATATACTAAACGATCGGGTGCTAAGCTAATGAAATGGGTCATGTCAATCAGATCATTCAACTAATGATGTGACCTCGTTAATCAAATAACAACACCTTGTTCATGGTCAGGAAACATAACCATCTTTGATTAACGAGCTAGTCAAGTAGAGGCATACTAGTGACACTAAGTTTGTCTATGTATTCACACATGTATTATGTTTCCGGTTAATACAATTCTAGCATGAATAATAAACATTTATCATGATATAAGGAAATAAATAATAACTTTATTATTGCCTCTAGGGCATATTTCCTTCATCATGAACCTTATCATTAACATTATCACTAGTTTCAGGTTCATTACCAGATTGTGTTTTAGCATCAGAAATAGAAATATCATTTGGATTCTTAGGTGTTTTAGTAATAGGTTCACTAGAAGCATGCAAAGTCCTATCATTTTTCTTTTTCTTCCTTTTAGAAGGACTAGGTGCATCTATATTATTTCTCTGAGCATCTTGCTCAATTCTGTTAGGGTGGCCTTCAGGATACAAAGATTCCTGAGTCATTCTACCAGTTCTAGTAGCCACTCTAACAACATAATCATTATTCTTACTATTCAATTCATTGAGCAAATCATTTTGAGCTTTAAGTACTTGTTCTACTTCGGTGGTAACCATAGAAGCATGTTTACTAATAAGTTTAAGTTCACCTTTAACATTAGCCATATAATCACCCAAGTGTTCAAGCATATTTAAATTGATTTCAATTGTCTACCAAAATAAGCACTAAAATCTTTTTGCTTAGCCATAAATTTATCAAACTCATCTAAGCATGGGCAAGCAAACTTAGTAAATGGGATTTCAGCTTTATCATATCTATAGAGAGAATTTACCTTTACTACCTGTGTCGGGTTATCAAGACCATGAGTTTCTTCAATAGGTAATGGATTAAGATCATATGTTTCTTCAACAGGCGGTAAATTAAGACTGTGTATTTCTTCAATAGGAGGTAAATTCTTAACATCTTCAGCCTTAATACCTTTTTCTTTCATAGATTTCTTTGCCTCTTGCATATCTTCAGGACTGAGAAATAGAACACCTCTCTTTCGGAGTTGGTTTAGGAATAGGCTCAGGAACTGGCTCAGGAAGTGTCCAATTGTTTTCATTTGTCAGCATATTATTCAATAGAATTTCAGCTTCATCCGGCATTCTTTCCCTGAAAACAGAACCAACACAACTATCTAGGTAATCTCTGGAGGCATCAGTTAGTCCATTATAAAAGATATCAAGTATCTCATTTTTCTTAAGAGGATGATCAGGCAAAGCACTATGTAATTGGAGAAGCCTCCCCCAAGCTTGTGGGAGACTCTCTTCTTCAATTTGCACAAAATTATATATATCCCTTAAAGCAGCTTATTTCTTATGAGCAGGGAAATATTTAGCAGAGAAGTAATAAATCATATCCTGGGGACTACGCACACAACCATGATCGAGAGAATTAAACCATATCTTAGCATCACCCTTTAATGAGAACAGAAATATTTTAAGGATATAAAAGTAACGAGATCTCTCATCATTAGTGAACAGGGTAGCTATATCATTTAATTTAGTAAGATGTGCCACAACAGTTTCAGATTCATAGCCATGAAAAGGATCAGATTCAACCAAAGTAATTACATCAGGATCAACAGAGAATTCATAATCCTTATCAGTAACACAGATAGGTGAAGTAGCAAAAGCAGGGTCAGGTTTCATTCTAGCATTAAGAGATTGCTGCTTCCATTTAGCTAATAACCTCTTGAGTTCGTATCTATCTTTGCAAGCTAAAATAGCAAAAGAGGCTTCTTTATCAAAAACATAACCCTTAGAAATAACAGGTGAGTCTTCATCATCACTTTCATCAATATTATCAGATTCAATATTTTCATTCTCTCTAACCCTAGCAAGTTGTTCATCAAGAAATTCATCAAGTGGCACAGTAGTATCAAGCATAGAAGTAGTTTCATCATAAGTATCATGCATAGCAGAAGTGGCATCATCAATAACATGCGACATATCAGAACGAATAGCAGAAGCAGGTTTAGGTGTCACAAGCTTACTCAAAATAGAAGGTGAATCAAGTGCAGAGCTAGATGGCAGTTCCTTACCTCCCCTCGTAGTTGAGGGATAAATCTTGTTTCTTGGATCTTTCAAGTTCTTCATAATGATAAGCAGATATAAATCCCAAGTGACCCAAAGAATAGAGTTATGCTCCCTGGCAACGGCGCCAGAAAATAGTCTTGATAACCCACAAGTATAGGGGATCGCAACAGTTTTCGAAGGTAGAGTATTCAACCCAAATTTATTGATTCGACACAAGGGGAGCCAAAGAATATTCTCAAGTATTAGCAGCTGAGTTGTCAATTCAGCCACAACTGGAAACTTAATATCTGCAACAAAGTGTTTAGTAGCAAAGTAATATGATAGTAGTGGTAGCGGTAGCAAAAGGTAACAGTAGCAAAAGTAATGTTTTTGGTATTTTGTAGTGATGATAGCAATAGCAACGGAAAAGTAAATAAGCGAAGAACAATATATGGAAAGCTCGTAGGCAATGGATCGGTGATGGAGAATTATGCAGGATGCGGTTCATCATGTAACAATTATAACATAGAGTGACACAGAACTAGCTCCAGTTCATCATTGTAATGTAGGCATGTATTCCGAATATAGTCATACGTGCTCATGGAAAAGAACTTGCATGACATCTTTTGTCCTACCCTCCCGTGGCAGCGGGGTCCTAATGGAAACTAAGGGATATTAAGGCCTTCTTTTAATAGAGTACCGAACCAAAGCATTAACACATAGTGAATACATGAACTCCTCAAACTACGGTCATCACCGGTAAGTATCCCGATTATCGTCACTTCGGGGTTAACGGATGATAACACATAATAGGTGACTATAGACTTGCAAGATAGGATCAAGAACTCTCATATATTGATGGAAACATAATAGGTTCAGATCTGGAATCATGGCACTCGGGACCTAGTGACAAGCATTAAGCATCGCAAAGTCATAGCAAAATCAATCTCAGAACATGGTGGATACTAGAGATCAAACCCTAACAAAACTAACTCGATTACATGATGGATCCCATCCAACCCATCACCGTCCAGCAAGCCTACGATGGAATTACTCACGCACGACGGTGATCATCATGAAATTGGTGATGGAGGATGGTTGATGATGACGATGGCGACGGATTCGCCTCTCCGGAGCCCCGAACGGACTCCAGATCAGCCCTCCCGAGAAGTTTTAGGGCTTGGCGGCGGCTCCGTATCGTAAAACGCGATGAATTCTTCTCTCCAATTTTTTCTCCCCGAAAGCAAATATATAGAGTTGGAGTTGAGGTCGGAGGAGCTCCAGGGGGGCCATGAGGTAGGGGGCGCGCCCTAGGGGGGCAGGCGCGCCCCCCACCCTCGTGGACAGGTGGTGGGCCCCCTGGTCTTCATCTTTTACAAGGATTTTTTTATTATTTCTGAATATATGTTCCGTGAAGTTTCAGGTCATTCCGAGAACTTTTGTTTCTGCACATAAATAACACCATGGTAATTCTGCTGAAAACAGCGTCAGTCCGGGTTAGTTCCATTCAAATCGTGCAAGTTAGAGTCCAAAACAAGGGGAAAAGTGTTTGGAAAAGTAGATACGACGGAGACGTATTAGCCTACGGCAGGGGCTGGCATGACAAGCTCCAGTCCGTGCTGTGGTCCATCCGTACCACCGCCACCAAGCCAACGGGCGAGACTCCATTCTTCCTTGTCTACGGAGCTGAAGCAGTCCTTCCTCACGAGGTCAAGCATCGCTCCGCACGGGTCCTAGCATTCGACGAAACGCAGCAGGACGCCATGCGGGGGATGGATCTCGTGCTGGGGGAGGAACGCCATCGCGAATCCGCGTTGAGGGCGGCAAGGTACCAACAAGCATTGCGGCGATACCACTGCCGCAACATCCGCTCCAGGATGCTCGAGGTGGGCGACCTTGTCTTGAGCCGGGTCCTCTCTAGGGAAGGGATGCACAAGCTTTCGCCCATGTGGGAGGGCCCGTTCAGGGTCGTCCATGTCTCCAGGCCGGGTGCAGCGCGCCTGGAGACGCAGGACGGGATACCCATCCAGAATGCCTGGAACATCCAGCACCTCCGGAAATTCTATCCATGAAGCAAGGCCCAGAGCCTGAGAAGAAAGGCCTAGAGCCTGTGAAGAAGGCCCGGTGCCTGTGAAGAATCGCTGCCCATGACACTCTCACGTAATAATGAGTGGGGCTGTACACGCCCCGGAGTCTCAGGAGCGCCGGCCTCAGGCCCTGGGGCTCCCTCCCATGCCTAGTGGACAGCACTTAGCTCCGCGCTGGTGAGAAGACTTGAAGAGTAGATTAGGTACCGGACGCGGCTTTTCATTTGCTTTCCGTAGTTGACTCGCTTTTGCTCAATCAAAGTTTGCCTTTGGCGTTCCTTGCCGATTTGATTCCCTCGCCTCTCACTCCATTTTTTCGGCTCGAATTTGCTCGTGTTCTCTCTCTCGCATGCCTCACGAGGGGGCTAGGCAGGTGCCCCACGAGCATTTTTTTCTCCTTTCTACCTTCTCGCGAGCCACCCTCGTTCGAGCCCAAAAGCTGGCGCACCTCCCCTAGTCCGTGCCCCTCGGGTATCGCGACACAAAGCGCCAGGTCAGGGCCAGGATGAACGGCAAATCTTTTATAGCACTTCCTAACGAGTTTTTCGGAGTTCCTGAGCGAATGCAGGCCACCAAGGCAATATGAATGCGAGGAAATAAACGCTTCACAAGGAAGAGGACGTCCTGAGTATACCCGGGATTTATCAAGTCGAGAAGTTGCCGAGGCAACATGGGGAAGCGGAGACGCCCACGTCCAATCAACCACCAGCGTCAATCAAGGCCGCAGGCTTTTGGGGCCGGCGGTGCTCCGTACTTGGCCATTGGCTTTGCCGCAAAGCCAAGCCCGAGCGCACCTTGGGCTCGGGGGCTACTGTCGGCGTTCTGGGAATGGGGGTCCCCAGACTTGCCTGCCTGCGGCCCACGGCGTGGCTGAGCCAGCAGGCCGTACAACCCATCTTCATCAACAAGGCATCCAAGACCCACGCGAGGGTCCAGGCCTCGCGAGGCGGACGACGCAAGACCTCCTCTGGAGTCGCCTAGCCAGGCAGGCTCACGAGGAGCGGAGATATCAAGCCGGGGTAAACCTCACGAGGCCCTCGTGACGTGAGCCATGACGCACGACACCAGGCGGGCGCCAGCGCGCGCAGCGTCCTTGTTTCCTCTTTGGTGCTAAGGAGGCCAGCGCAGGCGAAGAGTACCGAGGCATCAGGCAAAGGTTGATATATTGGTGAAACGAGACCAAGACCAGGAGGACGGCAGACGGAGGTCATCGTGGAGCCCAAGACGGCGTCATCACCAGATCTTTTCACAAGCGAAGACCACTTTTGTCATGATAGCTTGTACTAGCTGCCCCCCTTCAAATTGGCCCGCCATTGTTGGCTCCCTTCCCGCTCGATATTTGGAAAGAGGACCAGGGCCTATATAAGTAGAGCTAGCCACCATAGTAGAGGGACGAGGAGAGAGGATCGGGGGACCTGATCATCATCTCATCTCACCTTCGCTTGATCCAACCCGGTCGAGAGCTTACACACAAGAACACCTCAACCTCAGGAGGCTGTTCTTCCCTTGTACTGTTCATCATCAGCCCTAGAGGCAATCCACCACCACCACACTAGAGTAGGGTATTACACCACAACGGTGGCCCGAACCAGTATAAACCTCGTGTCTTTCTGTGTTGCGAGTTCGTAGAGTTCGTCCGCGAGATCTTAGCGAGCTAGGGCGTGGATTGGTAGAAAGGAAAGACTCCGCGCACACCCAGTGTTTGAACCTTAAGGGTTTGCCGGAACCCCACATCCGACAACGTGCTTAGTAGTGAACTTGACTCGTGTACACGAAAAATGACAACTTGTATGGTTGTTCATCTCAAGAAATATAAAAATATTTTTTACTTTGGTTTATTCGGTTAACCGCTCGGTTTTTCGGTATATACCATAAAAACCAAAGTTCAAACCAGTTCATCTCAAGAAATATAAAATAGTCTTAGTGCAACAAATGTCTGCTCCTATACAGTGGATAGTCCAATGAAAATAGTACAAAATAGTAGATTCGGTAGAGTACTCATATGCAAATTGTGTACATGCACACATGGCGAGCATGCAGGACACGGTAGAAACCGGTTCCGCTTGAATTTCATTTCGCTGACTAGTAGCTGATATCCATGCACTGGTCCGAAAAGGGATGTCAATTCTTTCATCCTATAGGGATATAACCCCACTTATACAGAAAGATAATTAAATACAAAGTCTTAGCTCTAATTCTTCAGGGTAGTTGCTGTAGTGAAAACAACTATAGCAGGGAAATGACAATTGTAAAATCAAGCATATAATACGACTATGCAACGGGTTGAGATACTTGGACAATGATATTTGTAAATCAGGTTTGGTCACACCGTCAAACCGCCTAGAACAGTCCAGACCAACCTATTCGGACATGTTTTGCCATCCAAATAGGTAGAGGGCATACCCCGGTCACTGTTTTAATACTAGGCCACGTGTCGTTGGTCGATTCCTTGACACGAGGCAAGCTTTTGTCAGGATGTTTCTGCTTCAACTCAGGTTCAAAGGGAAATTCACTCCGCCCAATTACCCGAGGGTGCCTTTTGCAAGCTCATAATCTTGTGCAAAATGAACCACCAATACTTTTGGTTAAGAGGTAAAACAGAGTCATATTTGTATATTCTACATGTCTAAAAGGACCCTAAATATAAAGAAAAGCAAGACTATTCTCGTCTTCCTTGGTCCATGCACCTGGTTCATTGGAGGGGGGGGTGCATTTGGTCCATGACGATGGGGTGAAAATTGACAAATCTAGCCATTTTCAGAAACTTGGCGCAAAATAAACTCGATCTAGATTTTTTTTCTGCACAAAATGACCCTTTTGCAGATACGTGAGACTGGAGTGATAGGCCTTAGATCGGAGTAGGCTAGTAGATCCGGTGAACCTACCTTCTTTGGGTGTGGATGAGCTCGGTCCAGCGCCGGCCATGGTGGTGTGGTGACGGCGGCGATGTGGACAAAGATGGCGGCGGCGGTGTGCTTCCCGTGAGCGCCGCGCTAACCCTAGATCGGAAGGGAGTGTCGGTGGGGATTGTGCCAGCGATTAACCTCATGAAACGTGCCTCGGCCCCCCACCTCTGTTTATGTAGCACGGGTCACAGGGGCCCACCAACCATGGTTTGGTTGGGCGCCCCCAATCAGGGCGCGAGTCAAGGACCCGTCGAGGCGTTGGGCTCGATCGGGAGGAGATCAACCTAACATTCTCCCCCTTGATCTCAACTTTACTTTTAACTTTATACTTTCTAGTTTATTTGTTTCATCACATATTGGTACATAGAGCATGTTTCACCGTCACAGCTTAATTGCCGTTAGAATCATACAGCTACAACATACGTTATGTTCAGAAGCAAATTCTATTCCTTTTGGGCCTATCCAGAAATCATAAGGCTTTCCCTTGAACCCATGCCGGCTAAGTGTTCCTTGAACACATTGGGTGGTAAGCCTTTCGTTAGCGGATCCGCAAGCGTATCCTTTGTTCTTATATGCTCGAGACTTATAGTTTGATCCTGGATTTTATCTTTCACAACATAATACCTTATCTCTATTTTGTTTTGGCAGCATTACTCGACTTGTTGTTGTGAGCGTAAAATACTGCGGGTTGGTTGTCGTAGTACATCTTTAGTGGTTTGTGAATACAATCTACCACTTTCAAGTCGGGTACAAATTTCTTTAGCCATATCGCCTGCCCGGTGGCTTCGAAGCATGTTATGAATTCTGCATACATCGTGGATGATGCAACTATCGACTGTTTGGAGCTTTTCCACGAAATAGCTCCCCCGGCGAGAGTAAAGACGTATCCTGACGTGGATTTTCTATCATCTCTGTCCCCCGCAAAATCTGCGTCTGAATACCCTTTTATCTCTAGGGAATCACTTCTCATGTATATTACCACGTAGTCCTTCGTGCCTTGCGCATAACACAATGCTTTCTTTACCATCTTCCAGTGCTCCATGCCTGGATTTTCTTGATATCTACCGAGTACCCCGGTGATAAAAGCTAAGTTAGGGCGAGTGCACACTTGTGCATACTGTAAGCTGTCAACTGCCGAAGCATATGGTACTGCTTTCATTTGATCGATCTCATACTGGTTCTTGGGACATTGGAATTTTCCAAAACTATCGCCCTTGACTATAGGAGCAGGTGTGGCATTACTCGCATGCATATTATACTTTTTAAGAACCTTTTCTAAATATGCTTTCTGCGATAGTCGTAAGACTCCATTGTTCCTATCTCGGTGAATTTCTATGCCCAAAACATATGATGCTTCACCAAGATCTGTTATGTCAAAATTTGAGGATAAGTATTTCTTTGTTTCGTGTAGTAGACTATCATCACTGCTAGCAAGCATGATATCATCCACATACAAGATTAGGAAAATATATTTCCCATTTTTAAACTTTGCATAAATGCAATTATCCTCAATGTTTTCTTTAAATCCAAAACTTTTAATTGTTTGATTAAACTTTAGATACCAATGTTGAGAGGCTTGTCTTAATCCATAAATGGATTTCTTCAGGCGGCATCCCATATTTTCCTTGCCTTTCATGATAAAACCCTTAGGCTGTTTCATGTAGACATTTTCTTTTAAATCACCATTCAGAAATGTCGTCTTAACATCCATTTGATGTAACTCTAAATCAAAATGAGCAACTAATGCCATTATGATTCTGAAGGAATCTTTACATGAGACGGGAGAAAATGTCTCATTGTAATCTATCCCTTCTCTTTGTGTAAATCCTTTTGCCACGAGTCGTGCTTTATACTTTTCTATATTCCCTTTAGAGTCATACTTAATTTTATAGACCCATTTACAGCCTACTGTTTTGGCTCCTTTAGGAATTTCCTCTAAGTCCCAAACATCTTTGGAACTCATCGATTTCGTCTCGTCTTCCATTGCCTTCATCCACTTCGATGAATGAGAGCTTCTCATGGCTTCTTCATATAAGGTGGGATCTTTTTCCATATGAACCATTTCTGTGTTATAAACTTTAAAGTCAGTAGAAATAGCTGACTTTCTTGGTCTTGTAGACCTTCTAAGGGCCTCAGTTTCTGGCACATTCCATGCCTCAACTTTTGGCACTTCTTCTAAAATTTTCTATTGCACCTCCCTTTCATGCTCAACAACGGGTTCAGTCGGCTCCTGACGGACAGGTTCCGGGTCTGCTCCCACAGTTGTCATGGGTGGAGTTGCAACTGGTAGTGAGAAAAATGGCTCCTGAATCATCGGATTAGGTGCATGCACCCTCTTCTCCTCAAGATCAATTTTCTGAGCTACCAAGCTCCCCCTCATCATTTCGTCCTCAAAGAAGACTACATGTCTCGTTTCTACAAACTTTGTATATCTGTCTGGGCAGTAGAAACAAAAACATTTTGATCTGTCTGGATAGCCAATGAAGTGGCAACTTACTGTTTTGGGATCTAACTTTGCAATGTTTGGATTAAACATACCATGAAGTGATGTAGGGAGGGCACCCTTCCTGTCCATAGCTCGTATGGTGTTTTGGGCACCGACTTGCTTGGTACTCTATTGAGAATGGGAATGGCGGTTTTAAGCGCCTCCATCCATAATCCCAATGGCAAGTTGGAATAACTCATCATGCTGCGCACCATATTCATAAGTGTACGATTGCGCCTTTCAGCTACTCCATTTTGCTGAGGTTCACCCGGCATTGAATACTGGGCAACTACGCCAGTCTCCTGTAAGAACTTTGCAAAAGGTCCAGGGACTTGGCCATATGGAGTGTGCCGACCGTAGTAATCTCCCCCACGGTCGGACCTTACTATCTTTATTCTTTTATCATGCTGATTTTCAACTTCGCTTTGAATATTTTAAATTTATCCAACGCTTCAAATCTTTCTTTGATTGAATAAATATAACCATAGCGAGAGTAATCATCTGTGAATGTTATGAACGAGTCATATCCATCCACACTTTTCACCGGAAATGGTCCACAAATGTCAGTTGGATGATTTCTAGTGTGCTTGTGCTATGGATTGCACCTTTTTGATTTGTTTTATATACTTTCCTTTAATGCAATCTACACATTGTTCTAAGTCTGAGAATTCTAACTGTGGAAGAATTTCACTTTTGACTAATCTTTCTATTCTCCCCTTCGAAATATGGCCCAAGCGACAATGCCATAATTTCAATGAGTCGAATGTTCTCTTTCTTTTCTTTTGTTCTTTATTCGACGTGGAAACATGTTCATTCATATTGCATACAGAATGCACTTTTTCACGAAGTGATAACAAATAAAGCTCATCATGTAGTAAAGCATTACCCACATAAGCATTATTATACCATATGGCACACTTGCCATGTCCAAAATAACACTCATAATTTTCTTTGTCCAAACATGAAACACTAATTAAGTTTCTAGTACATGAAGGAACATAAAGAACATCTCTAAGTAGAAGCTTGAATCCATCAGCTAACTCCAAGGAGATGTCGCCGACAGCTTCAACATGAACAGTTGCCCCTGAGTCAATCCACCAAGTAGATTTTGAAAACTGTGTGTACAAGGATTCATTAACTAAGGAAACAATGTTCTTACCTTGCTTTTCCATTAAGGACTTTAGCCAAACAGGGCAGTCTTTCTTGTAATGCCCGGTCTGCTTACAGTGGAGGCAATAGTCTTTGTCCACTGGGAAAGACTGTTGCTGACGCTGATGCTGATAGGGAGCTTTTCCTTGTGGCTTTGAAGGAGAACTTTTGTTGTTTTGATTGTAGTTCTTTTTCTTGTGATCCTTCACATAGTTGAGTGTACCACCATGTGAGGCTTTTAGTCTGTCCTCTTCTTGGACATACATTGCAATTGTCTTTTCAATGTCCCATGTTCTAGGTGACATATTGTAGTTCACAACAAAAGTTTCAAACTCCTTTGGCAGTGAAGCCATGACCAGGTGGACCAGGAGCTTTGGTTTGATCTCCAGATCCTCATCCATGGGCTTTAACTTTGCTGCCATATTGCTCATCCTGAGGATGTGCTCTCTTATTCCACCACCAGTGTATTGTTCTGTCACCAGTTGTTTTAACACCTGGGTGGCATATATCTTTGAAGAGCCAGTGAACTGGCTCTTTATCTTTGTCAGCAACTCCCCTGCGGAAGTGCACTCTACAATGGAGCCCACAATGGTGCTCTCAATTGTATTTTTTATAAAGGCCATGCATTTTTTATTTGCATTGACCCACTTTTGGTTATCTATGATGTAGGACATCTCCAAAGGAGCATAATCCCCCCTCTTTTTAGCCCATGCAGCATCATCATCAGTAGTCTCTCTTACTGGCTCTGTAGGTCTGACCAGCTATGGTTCATCCAGAACCCAGTCCAGATCAGCACAAACAAATGCCAGTTGAAATTCTTCCTCCACTCAGTGTGGTTGTCACCTCTGAGTGTCGGAACTTCTTTTAGGCAACTCATCAAGTGAAAGCCTCCTGAAATCACAATTTAAGTGACATCAATATAACAATCATATGCATTAATCTAACATTGCTCAAATTAAACATATAATTGTCTATGCAATTAAATCTATATTACTGTTGGGCAAAATATTAGAAATAAATGCACCTTTAAATTTCAATAATAAAACATGATCATGTTATTAAACAACGTTGGTCATAAAAAATAACATAATCATATTCATTTTAATAATCACTTTAACATGCTCTTAAAAAACTTAATACTATATAAACTTTTATTTTCTGTGTAAAAGAGCATTAATTATTTACGCAGCGGAAAAATATTCATGAACTTTTAATTCTTTACAGAAACTTTTCCTTAAAAAATTTATGAACTTTATTATTTTCTTTATAAAAATTCATGAACATTTCTTTTTCTAAAAATTATCTATTTTCATTTTTAGAACTTTTCTATTTACTTTTCTATTTTCTATACAAAATTTTCGCATAGAAAAACTATTTAAAAATTTGCCCAGAAAATCTGGACAAATAAACAAAAAAACTAAAAGAACTGCAGTTGGCCCGCGGCCTGCTCGCACTCGCTCTGTGCGTAAGCGCGTCGCGCCTGGCCGAGAACGGCCCGGCCCAGTGCCCGCCAGCGGCTGCAGCCCAAGCGCAGCAAGCCGGCCTGGAGTTACTTTCGGCCCAGCGGCCCACTGTGGGGCTAGGGTTTCGGTCGCAGCCGTCCGATGCGAGCCAACGGCCAGCAGCGGATCTAGCCTGAACAAAAACTCCACATCTTGTCGCTCACGTCGAACCCTAGTTCATTCCGTCCCCACACGCGCCGCTCTCTTTGGCTCCTTCGTCGGGAGCCACTGCGGCCACCGGCTGCGGGCAGTCCGGCCGCCGGCGATGGGGTCGAAGACCACCGCACCGCGCGCGCCTACTCTCCCTTCCCTCCCTTCTTCTTTTTGTTCCTCTCCTGTCGGGGAAAAAGGGGCAGCGCCCTGGTCGGCTAGTCCGGCCGCTGGCGACGGCGGCGAGGGCCACTGCTCCGTTCCGCGTTGTGCTCTCCTTTTCCCTTTCTCATTCTTTCCCCCATCCACCACCGCCTCCTCTCTGTGTCACCGAGGACGAAGACGTCGTGAAGCAGTGGTGCCTCCTCTGCCCCCCTTGCTGGTGTGCGCGAGCTCCCGATGTAGAGTGCGCCGCCGTCAAGCGGTGCGGTGGTGGTGCCTTTTGCCCCCTTGGGAGGCTGTGTTCTTCCCCGCACCTCGGCTTGCCGATGCGTGTGGGGATCGAGAGGAATGGCGCGGCTGAAGTGGCGGCGCACTTTGCCGGCGAGGCCCGAGGCCCTCTGCCGGTGAACTTTCCTTTGCCCTCTGATTAGGGTTCCTGGGGAGGGGATCTCCTTTTCTGTTCCCTTTTTTTCTTTTTCTTTTTTTCTTCTTCTCTGTACCAAAATCACCTAGCCCGATCTGGCTCTGAAACCATTGATAGGCCTTATATCGGAGTAGCCTAGTAGATCCGGGGAACCTACCTTCTTTGGGTACGGATGAGCTCGATCCAGCGCCGGCCATGGTGGTGTGGTGACGGCGGCGATGTGGACAGAGATGGCGGCGGTGTTGTGCTTTCCGTGAGCGCCGCGCTAACCCTAGATCGGAAGGGAGTGTCAGTGAGGATTGTGGCAGCGATTAACCTCGTGAAACATGCCTCGCCCCCCACCTCTGTTTATGTAGGGCGGGTCACAGGGGCCCACCAACCATGATTTGGTTGGGCGCCCCCGAGGGCGCGAGTCAAGGACCCGTCGAGCCGTTGGGCTCGATCGGGAGGAGATCAACCTAACATGGAGTGCCATGGTAGATAGCATGGCGCCACGTCCCAGGGCGTCGTGCTCTCTTGCATGGTGCCGCAGCCCCAGGCGTCATGCTATCTACCATGGCATCCCAGCAACAGATGTCATGCAAATGGACCATTTTGTGAACTTGTTTTAAAGGTTCATTTTGTGTTAAAGTTTCAAAAAAGGGCCAGATTTGTCAATTTTCACGACGTATGGGGGCACGGGGCTTAGTGGGCTTCACCTTAATTTTGGCCTCTTTCCTTTGTGGCTATTCTTGACTTTATATTTGACACTTTCTTTCATGTGTCTCATTCTTCGTCTTTGAGTGTCGTGGTTTGTACAATGTGCGGAATTGAGCATCCTCTGATGGATAACCCATGTTTTGTCTCTTAAACATATTTACTTTATCTTTCTTTGCAGGAAGACATATTAACTTATCTAAAATTACCTTGAATTTTTTATCTAAAATGAAGATATATGTATGGGATGTTATACATGGCAGACTGCCAACATATCAATCTTGTAACAAATAATCTGATGATGATACACACATACTTTCTCTGTAAACTAATGTAGGACGCCTAGAATGGGTAATTTTTCTGAGGTCCAGAACATGCAGGAGACAGACGGGCGCCTTGAGAACATACGCTAAACGCTGGGGAAGAAAGGTAAAGGACGTGAAGTAAAATGCGGATATACCCATTCTAGAAAAGAATCCGGATATACTGGAGCTGGAGCTACCTAGCTGCGTCCGTTCACGGTATTTAAATCCAGCTGGAGGTACGTAGTACTAGTACTCTACAACTACTCCAATGCTCCAGGCAAAGCAACAAGACAGAATACACCTTCCACCAGATCGAAGGTAGCTAGAGCCGTACACTGCATTGCTGTAATAGCTGTACGGCGCTAGCTTTTCAGAAAGTGGCCCCGTCTCAAAACCCAGAGCTAAGTCCCAGGTTGACGATGACTCGAGGTCTTTCTTATCCACACGAAGATTAGACACATGAGAGTACGATCTTGCAGTCATGCTTATCAACAAGCTACTAATCGATATACTTTCCCTGCTAAAAAAGGCCACATATGACATATGGGTGTATCTCGGTTGACCTGCTCTATACTGTATACAGCTTAACTAATAGTGTATCAAATTGACCAAGCAGGTTAACTGTCTCCTACTATCTTTGCCGTAAATTACTGACGGAATAGAATTACTCAGGTAAATGCAACTACCTAGTGAGTGTGCCATTCTCGGCTGAAAGTTCAGCAGCACCAACTACTCCATCAATACTCACAGTCCCTGTCACTGGTCACGTGTCAGCTGAAAGCAAATAATGCGAGTACTCAAATAATGCACCTAGCTGCGCTAAGCTTACCTATACATAGGCTACGTGCATGGCAGGTGCAGGACAGCAAAACATCAACAAAAAAATACGGGAACATCAACCCCGGAACGCTAGCTGCAAGGAAATACAGTATCTCGAATGGTCACACATTAAATGAGCATGCATGCATGCATGTGATCGTGCCACCTTTGTTGTCAAGGACACACCTCACCTCCATCTCCATGCATGCATAGCTCTCTCTCTCTCTCTCCATGGGAGTGGAGTACTGCCTCTATAGGCTAGCAGAGCAGGAGCTAGTAGTAGAAACTAGTAGAACATGCAGTCGATTCAATTCTCTTCAATGCAATACCTTTTCAGTGTTCCACAGCTTATCTGCTCAAACTGATCACAGGCTACATATAGAGGCCTCCTATATAGGATTATATGTGTAGTGCACCATCAAGAAATATCTAGCGGCACGAATAGTATGGAAGCATATCACGGCCAGCTTAATACTTGTGTGCAACTGTGTAATGTGCATGCTGATCGACTACTAAGTAGGATCTGAGTGGTATGCTGAATGTAGTAAGTGGTTAGCTGGATGCGTGCTACAATGGCTTATAGGTTATAGCTGTCGCAAGAAAGCTAGCTTAAGGCCCACGAAAGAAGACGAGTGGAAAGAAACCTAGCTAGCTAGCTAGCTAGCTAGCTAGCTAGGTGGCCACAATGCAATGTCCGGTCTTTCTTGCTACATGACACCTAAAAAGAACCAGGTTCACACATGCACGGTAGGGTCGGCAGCATTGGTACCGTGGGCCGGCGAGCACAGCTGTACGTGTGTGCTCGTCTACGTAGTGCGCACTATTAATTCCCGGTCTTAACAGCTGAGGCCGGCTTAACTGGAAAAAGAATCACCTTTTCCTGAAGATGGGCCATGCCATATATAGGTACGTTTAGTTTTACTGTGTGAAGAGATCTGAATCTTATACGCGTACCATCGAATCGATCGACGTGGACAGGGCATCACGAGCAAATCGAACAAGATTAGTACGTATAAAAGGAGGAGAAGACTGAGAGTGGCATAGAAACCTGTCAGCCACTGCATATCTCTATCTCTTTTAACTTATTATCAGGTGTAGATTTGGAGGCTAATTAACGACCGAGCTAGCTAGGCAGCCATGCACGCAGAGGCGCGGGATAATTAACCTAGCAGCGCATGCAAGTGGAGGGGAGCACGCATGGGTTTGTCGGCCACTTCCACCGGCCGGTCCTGCCCGGTACGACTCGTTGACTGCTACATGCATCGACCCTGGCCGTGGCTGGCCGGCCGGCTCGATCGCCTTGGCAGCATGCAGCGTGCTACCTAGCTCCGGCCTCCGGCCGGCCTCTCCCACGGCCTTGGGTTCGGGAAATCACTGGTACATGCGTGTACGGCCGGGAACAGCAGCTAGTGCATGCATGCATGCATGCACGCACCATGCGTGCTAGTACCTAGACTCCTAGAGATGCAAGGTATTGGGACTATGGCATCCTTAATTCCCCATATATACGCAACGTACGGCGACTTCGTTGTCATTACCACTCGATTCATGCACGATGCACGAGTGTTTGAAGAACAGAGTTGAGAAGAGGACAGCAAAGTAATCACGTAACATGCGGTAGAGAAAACCAATTAGGAGTATGTAAGCATGCATCCAATGTGAACAAACGAAAGATTACCGGCACAAGAGAACAAGAGAGTACGTGCTAGATAAACTGTGGCCACACAAACAGCATAAGATAAGGTTTGCCAAGCCAGAGTACTTACTATAAGCGAGCAGATGCTTACTCCTAAGTAACACATAAGCAAACAAACATATACAATACTCATATATGCACATCGATCAAACTAATATAACTACCGACCTTGGCTACAAGCTAACTCCTCATAACTAGCTGGTCTTACTTATCGGTCATGCTCGATCAGGCCTGCAAGATGGCGCCTAAAACTAGTTTCTAACACAGGACGTCCTTGAGCAGCTTGTACCTGCGGCCTCCCACCTTGGTCGACCCTCGCCGCCCGCTCTCCTGGTCGCCGCCGGTTGCCGCCTTGTCGATCCTGCCGGAGTAGCCCGTCGTGGCCGAATCCTGGCAGACGGAGGCCTGCTGCTTCCCGGATGTAGACGCGCTCCTCCTGGCCTTCCCGGAGACGTCGCCGAGGCACCAGTCGCACATGTCGGCCCCGGCTGAGGCCGGTGCCCCGTCGCCGTAGTAGTTCGTGCAATAGCTGCATGCAAGCACCGCATATATGAGAAAGATGTACTACTACTACTGCAAGATTAGCTAGAAAACATACATATACTAGCTAGTGTTTGTTCCCTCATCCATGAGAGTTCCTCATCCATTCATATCAAGAAGGGGCGGAGGAAGAAGAAGAGATGGACGGATGGTGTGGGCAGTGGAGGAATACTTACGAGTGCTGGAAGCGGTAGCGGCAGCGCGCGCACCGGAAGAGCTTGTCGGGGAAGCCGATGTCCCCGCACATGGAGCAGACGGTGGCGGCGCCGCCGTCCATGGGGAGATGAGATGTGGAGGTAGCACAAGAGCGAGGCAAGATCAGGAAGGAATGTCTACCAGGGACAGAAGATGGGCTGGGTGGGAGGCGGGAGGGGAGAGGGGTGGACATGTAGGGGTGAGGGCTGAAGAGGGCCCGAGGCGTATTAAATACGAGAGAGAAAGGTGGAGAGGCGGAGGAAGGGGGGCGCACACGACAACCTTAACCCGGCGACCAGACAGTACACATCCATCTCAAACAACGCACGGCAGCACATATAAAAGAAATCTTATTGCACGGTGAATTGGCTAGATAGATCTACCCGAGTCGGTGCATGCATGCATATGCGGGCACCAGTGCTTGCCACCGCTCCAGGATCGAGATTCAAGACGCCGAGAAAAACTTCTAGCCAAATCCAGTTGCAAAGAAACGGATGCTGGGTGCGCTGAAGCTACACATGAATGTCTCCGGGTCGACGTCCTTCCAGTTTTACTACTAGTAGGCGCGAAAAGCGGCAAGAAACTGCCGAACGATTGATTGGCATGTGAAATGAAACGTACAATTACTAGTGGACACTGCGTGTACTCTGATTGCCTAAGCTGCCAGCTAGTCCGTGTTGTTGTATAGATGAACCGTGCACGTACGCATTTTAGGTGTCCTTTCCCCCCAAATAAGTCGGTTCTATGGTGACGCTTTCACGAAAGTCCCAACTGGATTTCGACCGAAACAAATTTAGCTAGCTTATTTGCTACTAGCTCCTACTTGCTTGCGAAGCAAGGTTCGGTTGGATGGGTAGGAGGTCATTGCTATCTTAGCTCATCAGGGTTCAACTCCTAGACGCTCGTGCTCGCATTTATTAGATTTATTTCAGGCATTCAGGTGACGTGCATTCAGTGGGAAGAGACCTTCCGTCGACTACGGTCTACGAAGGTGTCTGTGTCGACTCACTCTCTCGGAGGTCCTCACGAGGATAGGGTGTACGTGTGTGCGTTTATAAATGTGAGTGTATATATGAGTGTATGTGTCTGTGTCAAAAAATAGCTCTGCATGTTTTTTTTTGGATAAAGAGAACTTTCTCTTCGATTTCTGTTAGAAGAAACCACAATGCCTTACATCTACCGGGACCAACATAAAGCAAAGAAGATTGACGATGTATGATCTACGTGGGCAGCATGAGCTAGCCTCACCTGCCCGCACAGATCACAAAAAGGGTATTAACTAGCATGCCGATAAGACTAGTCACAATGGGAAGTAACTTAGACTAATAATATCATATTTTACTAGGCTATGTTACTATCCTCACAGTGGGTAGTAACATATGTGTGTTGACATGTTATGGTTCATTTATTATCCTATAGACTCATATCATCTTGGTATGTGTGATGTTATAGTAACTAGCTAAGTTACCATCATCACTCTCTTATCATTAAATATGTGCCACATAAGTAAAATTATTTTAAAAAATGTGATGTTACTAATGATGTTACTTCCACTATGGCCAGTCTAACCCACAAGGTAACCAGACTCCAGGCTCCATCACCCTAGGAGTCCACAATCCGGATCCCCGGGATATGGATTAACGGACAGCAGTTCAAAACAAGCAACTAAACAAAAAGTGCAGAGAGATAATAAGATAAACAGCCGATGACATCTTAAAAGGTTCAGCCTGGAAGACGGACTCACTCTTCATCCAGCAGTAATCATGTTGATCATCCTCCAGCCAAGTGTATCTTGTAAGACCTCTCCAGCGATCTTCACAACTTTTCTTATTCCGCACATAATAACATGATAACCTTGTTGCTATAAAAAAACCATTTCTTAATTTTCAAATTGTCCAAAATATAGCAGAAATCCCAGCAACTACAAAGTTCTTTTCATTCTTATTGAAATCACATTAAACATAGCATCACTAGTAGAAAAAGGGTCAAATGTGCGACACATTAGTCCCGGTTTGTAACAGAACCGGCACTAATGTGTCCATTAGTGCCGGTTCCAATGGCTAGGCGGGAGGAGCTCTTTAGTACCGGTTCGTGGCGAACCTTTAGCACCGGTTCGTGCCATGAACCGGTACTAATGAGAGTGGTGGCAGGATGTTGTCAGAGTGGGGCCCCTCCAGCACCTTTAGTACCAGTTCGTGCCACGAACCGGTACTAAAGGTCGTCCTATATAAACCCTTCGTCCACCAGCACTCTGTTCTTCCCCCTTTCCCCTCTCCCTCTCCTCTGTTCTTCCCTTCTTCCTTTCGAGTTCATCACAAAATTTGCCTCAAATTTGTCAAGATTTGCAGGCCCCCATCCATTCGAATGATCACAAAGGTTAGCAACTTTGTCCTTTCATTTCTCATTGCTAGATTAGCTCCTGCATTGGTTTATATAGTGATTAATTGTGGGTTTTAGTAATTTGGGAGGAATTATATGTGGTAGTATCTGATTTATATGCAAATTGAGGTCAAAATAACACTTAGTTTGCATATGTAGGTGTGGTTTACTTAGTGCGTTCTAAATCTCCGTCGTAACCACCGTTGATCGCCCGCACCGTCCCGTCGTCGGCACCACCTTGTGGTGAGCCTCTTGTTTATGAAATTTTATATAAAAAATTGATGTTTGTGTGATTTGGATATATAGTTACTCGTATAATTATCTTACCCGTACGTTGTTTGTTATACATAGTGCCATGGTTTTGATATCCGTCCCCGTCGGCCCTCGCCCTTGTTATGATTCGGATGTGGTATATTCTCTTTTAAAACTATTTGTTGCATTTCGTGTTTATGATAAATTATGCCCATCAGGCTGACATAGATATTTGTATGTAGGAGGTAGTTGAATCGGAAATTCCAACCGACCATATTGTCGAGAGGTTAAATTTAGTTGAAAGAGAAAACGAGGATTTGAAAGAAAAATTGAAAAGAATTGAGGGGGAGAAGATGGAATTGGAGTTGCATGTTGCCGATGTCGTCGATGATCACAAGATTAAGATGGAGAAAATGTGCTTGAAGATTAGAAAGATTAGAAAATGTGCCATTCATAGTGAGGCTTGGTATCATTATGCTGTTGGATCAATTGTTACCTTAGTTGCAATCTTGATCGCATTTGTTGTTGCATTTAAATTCTTTAGTTAGAGAGTTATTTGTTTGTTGCATTTAAGTATTGTATGAACTTTATGTATTGTATTAATTTAGTGTTTTCGGTGCTGTGTATTGAAGATGAGCCGGCAATGGATGTACGATGACTGATGCTCTCCCGAGTTCATTAATGGCGTGCATACTTTTCTTCTTGCGGCTGAGGCAAACAAGCGGGCGGATGGTTTTATGCCTTGTTCATGTGCTGGCTGTAAGAATGGTCACAATTACTCTACGTCAAGAATCATTCACGTCCACCTGTTTGAGTCCGGTTTCATGCCTCACTATAATGTTTGGACCAAGCATGGAGAAAGAAGGGTTATGATGGAAGACAATGAAGAAGAAGAGGACGACGACAGCTATCCTAGCCATGGGTTCCCTGAATACGACGATACAACAATGAGGGAAGAAGCTGAGCCGGTAATGCGGGAAGAAGCTGAGCCAGCAATGCGGGAAGAAGCTGAAGAAGAGGCATCGGATGAGCCCGTTGATGATCTAGGTCGGGCCATTGCCGATGCAAAGAGAAACTGCGCAAGTGATTTGGAGAAGAAGAAGTTGTAGCGCATGTTAGAGGATCACAAAAAATTGGTGTACCCGAATTGCGTAGGTGACAAGAAAAAGCTGGGCACCACACTGGAATTGCTACAATGGAAGGCAAAGAATGGTATATCTGACAAGGGATTTGGAAAGTTGCTGGTAATGATAAAGAATATGCTTCCAAGGGACAATGAATTGCCCGAGAGTACGTACGAAGCAAAGAAGGTTGTCTGCCCTCTAGGGTTAGAGGTGCAGAAGATACATGCATGCCCTAATGATTGCATCCTCTACCGTGGTGAGTACGAGGATTTGAACGCTTACCCGGTATGCGGTGCATTGTGCTATAAGATCAGCCGCAATGACCCTGGTGATGTCGAGGGCGAGCGCCCCAGGAAAAAGATCCCTGCCAAGGTGATGTGGTATGCTCCTATAATACCACGGTTGAAATGTTTGTTCCAAAACAAAGAGCATGCCAAGGCGATGCGATGGCACAGAGAAGACCGTAAGAAAGACGGAAAGTTGAGAGTACCCACTGACGGGTCGCAGTGGAGAAAAATCGAAAGAAAGTACGGGAAGGAGTTTGCAGATGACGCAAGGAACGTATGGTTTGGTCTAAGCGCAGATGGCATTAATCCTTTTGGGGAGCAGAGCAGCAACCATAGCACCTGGCCTGTGACTCTATGTTTGTATAACCTTCCTCCTTGGTTGTGCATGAAGCGGAAGTTCATTATGATGCCAGTGCTCATACAAGGCCCTAAGCAACCCGACAACGACATTGATCTGTACCTAAGGCCATTAGTTGAAAAACTCTTACAACTGTGGAATAGAACAGGTGTACGGCGTGGGATGAGCACATGGGGGAAGAATTTGACCTAAAGGCATTGTTGTTCGTGACCATCAATGATTGGCCTGCTCTCAGTAACCTTTCAGGACAGACAAACAAGGGATACCGCGCATGCACGCACTGTTTGGACTATACCAACAGTATATATTTGGCTAATTGTAATCAGAATATGTACCTGGGACATCGTCGATTTCTTCCGAGCAGGCATCCCGTAAAAAAGAAAGGCAAGCATTTCAAAGGTGAGGCGGATCACCGGACGAAGCCTCGCCACCGTACTGGTGCTGATGTACATGATATGGTCAACGATTTGAAGGTGGTCTTTGAAAAGGGTTCTGGTGGACAACCTGTTCCGAATGACGCTGACGGATGCGCACCCATGTGGAAGAAGAAATCTATATTTTGGGACCTGCCCTATTGGAAAGACCTAGAGGTCCGCTCCGCAATCGACGTGATGCACGTGACGAAGAATCTTTGTGTGACCCTGCTTGGCTTCTTGGGCGTGTATGGGAAGACAAAAGATACACCTGAGGCACAGGAGGGCCAGCAACGTATGCACGGAAAAGACGGCATACATCAGGGTCATGCAAGCTACGCTCTTACCAAAGAAGAGAAGAAAATCTTCTTTGAATGTCTGCTCAATATTAAGGTACCGTCTGGCTTCTCGTCGAATATAAAGGGAATAATAAACATGGCAGAGAAAAAGTTCCAGAACCTAAAGTCTCATGACTGCCACGTGATTATGACGCAACTGCTTCCTGTTGCATTGAGGGGGCTTCTACCGGAAAACGTTCGATTAGCCATTGTGAAGCTATGTGCATTCCTCAATGCAATCTCTCAGAAGGTAATCGATCCAGAAATCATACCAAGGTTAGAGAATGATTTGCTGCAATGTCTTGTCAATTTCGAGTTGGTGTTCCCACCATCCTTCTTCAACATCATAACGCATGTCCTAGTTCACTTATGCGAAGAGATTAACGTTTTGGGTCCTATATTTCTACACAATATGTTCCCCTTTGAGAGGTTCATGGGGGTCTTAAAGAAATATGTTCATAACCGTGCTAGGCCAGAAGGAAGCATCTCCAAGGGCCATGAAAATGAGGAGGTCATTGAGTTTTGTATTGACTTTATTCCTGACCTTAAGACGATTGGTGTTCCTGAATCGTGGCATAAGGGCAGACTGGATGGAAAAGGCAAGCTAGGAGGGGAACAAATAATATGTATGGACGGACATTCTCTCACTGAAGCACACTACACAGTTCTACAGAATTCCGCCTTGGTGGCTCCGTATATGGATGAACACAAGAATTTGCTACGCTCCAAACACCCGGAGCGGTCTGATGACTGGATTACACGTAAACAAACCAGTAGTTTCGCCAGCTGGTTGCAGACACGTACCATGCATGACGCCTCTATTGAAGATGACATGTACTTGTTGTCCCAGTTACCATCTTCGAATATAATGACTTTCAAAGGGTACAAGATAAATGGCAATACATTTTACACAATCGCCCAAGATAAGAAGAGCATCAACCAAAACAGTAGTGTCCGCTTTGATGCAGAAACCAAGACGGGAAAGGAAACATTATGGTTATATACAGGACATATGGGAACTTGACTATCGACGTGGTTTGAAGGTCCCTTTGTTTCGGTGCAAATGGGTCAATATGACACGAGGCGGGGTAACGGAAGACCCGCAGTACGGAATGACAACAGTGGATCTCAACAATCTTGCGTATGCAGACGAACCATTCGCCCTAGCCAATGATGTGGCACAGGTTTTTTATGTGAAGGACATGTCTACCAAGCCGAGAAAAAGAAAAGATAAGGAAGCGAATGCATCGTACGATGAGCCAAAGCGGCACATAGTTCTTTCTGGGAAGAGAAACATCATGGGAGTGGATGACAAGACAGACATGTCAGGAGATTATGAAAAGTTTGATGAAATTGCTTCATTCACAGTGAATATTGATCTGAGCATCCCGTTAAATGATGAAGATTTTCCATGGTTACGGCGCAAAGGGACACACGCGAAGAAAAAGTTTCACACCCAAAGATTTGGGATGTGATCTGCTTCACTATCATCACTTTCTTGTGTGTTTGACATCCAGGAGGGAATCTCTGTAATAGTTAGGGTAGTTATGTGTTTTGGCATTTGAAACGCGAAGAAGTTTTATGTGCAAACAAATTCTTTCATGCCTTTACTGATTTTTTTCAGCTAAAAAGGCATTTCATTTTTTAAATAACCTAAGCATTACCAAATTGAATATAATGATAAAACACACTAATATTAAGCATAATAAAAAAGAATCACTGAAAAATGTATTTTTAAAGTTAAGTTATTCACAAACTAGTGATTCACACAAATTTCAAATAATTTAAAATTTAAACTATTCAAATTTAAAAACTACCGGCACTAACTGAAAGTTTCTGAAAACTATCAAAAATATTCACAAAGAAACTCTAAATACAGCAAAAAACAACTAAAAATAAATAAAACAAAATAAATAAATCAGAAAAGAAAAAAAACTAAATGAAAAAAAGCCCACCTACCGGGCCACAGCGGCCTGCATACGACTAGAGACCCAACCTGTTGTTGGGCCAGGATGCAGGCCCGCAAGCCCAATAGGCCCCACAGGGCAGAGTAGCAGAGGTAGGCCCAGAAGGCCTGCTTTAGAGAGGAGCTCGAGACAGCAGCGGCGGCGGGGCTTATAAGCAGGTGCGAGCACCCTTCGGCTAGCGAGGTGGGACTAAACTTCTGCGCCCCTCGCCTGGCAGTGCACCCCCTTTAGTACCGGGTCGTGGCATCAACCGGTACTAAAGGGGGGGGGGTCTTTAGTACCGGTTGGAGCCACCACCCGGTACTAAAGGCATGCCCTTCCCGCCGCTTGGCCTGGCCAAAACAGGCCTTTAGTACCGGTTGGTGGCTCCAACCGGTACTAAAGGTGCCTTATATATA
>NC_041382.1:674067806-674071252 GCF_002162155.2 Triticum dicoccoides | reverse complement strand
ACGGCCACGATGGGCGCCGCCCCTCCCCGAGCCCATACACACACACAAGCATGATGAACACACACACACACACACACGCACGTTTCCTTAACTTAATTAGTATATACGTATTTTGTATGTTTAATTAGTTTAGATTTTTTAGATTTTTTTTTCACTAGTATATATGTATGAATGCATGTTAGATGGATATAATTAGTGTTTAATTAGTATGGAATTTTTTTATATAATGTTGTTTTTCTGTTTTTAATGGATGTATAGAAATTATTTTTTCTGTTTTTAGTGTTAGATGCTTAATTAGTATGAAATAGCATATATAATTTTGACATATGCAATGATAGCATAATTAGTGTTACATTTGCATATAGTATTTGTTGTCGACGATGCCCGGCCCGCATCCTCGTCGTCGACCCGTTCGCGATGACGTCCTGCTTCAGAGGACCCATGTCCGGGACTGGGCTCCGCCGGGCTGGCACTGGGAGGTTCTACCTTCAGGGGCGCGACGCTTCGTGAGGAACCCGGCCCCAGGTCCCGTCGTCGACCCTCATCTCCATTGGTGGCATTCGCGTGGGCCACTTTCGGTGCGGACGGAGCCGGCCCCGCCGGAGGTGGTACGTCGCTGTGTCAGGGAGGAGGACGAGCACGTCCATCGCTACATGGCAGCTATGGACGTCAGGTTCTCCAATACCTGGCAGGTTCTTTGGGAAGATCACCCGAGCTATGATCTAGTGATGGTTCCTTCACTTTGGTTGTCCACCGCCTAGATTACTCTCTAGTATTCGATCTTTATTAGCTAGCTAGCTAGCTAGTGATGTATTCAATATATAATATTCGAGATGATTTATTCGAGATTATATATATTATTCAAGACGATGTATTCAAGATTATATCTATTATTCGAGACGACGTATTCGAGATTATATTCGATGATGCTTATTATGTACTATGATTGATTCAGTTTTTACTTATTAATTGATTGCATCCATGCATTGTAATTTGAATATATTTCTTTTGGATTAGTTAAATAAAACCTATGGCGGACAATACCGGCAGAGAGGGAGAAGAGGCCCTATTCAATATCATACGCAATGCTCGCGGGCCAGATGATTATCAGAATGAAGAAGATTATGACGGCTCCGAATATCTAAACAACACCGGGGAGGGTGATATGATATTCGATCACGACGACTGAATTGATGAAGTCATGAACTATGAACATGACGAAGAAAATGTTGATCTTGAAACAACAAAGACCGGCGAGGTATATTTATATAAGCAGGCATCTGGTGATCATCACATGTTTTAAATGACTTGAAGATATATATTAACGAATCGATCTTTCTTCTTTCAGCCATCCAGATCGGGCAAATCTTCAGGCAGCAGGACAGCACGAGGCCCGAACAAAAAGTTGAAGGAGGGCGTAAAGTAGAATATTGAGGCCATCAAACCTAATGGCGAACCATTAGCGCCTAAGAAGATTGCGGACAAGTTCATTCGTCAGTGCGGAGTTCTTGTGAAGGACCAACTCCCGATCTCCCTTCAAGAATGGAGAGAGCCAGCAAAGCCACGTCCAGGACTTACTTTTGTCGACGATAAACAAAAACTTTTGCTTTGGGAAATGCTCATGGAACATTTCACCCTACCAGATCATTTCACAGATGCAGATGTGGAGAAAGTCAAGGACGCTGCTCTTAGGAAGATGGCGGTTGCATTCAACAACCACAAGAATCGTGTATGGGACAAGTACGTCAAGGGAGGAAGGAAGACTCCAGTATTCGAGGGAACACTAGAGAAGCAAAGTGCTCATTGGGATGATTTCGTGAAATTCAAGGATTCGGAATTATCTAAGGAACGGTAGAGAATAAACAAGGCCAATGCTGCAAAAAATGATAAGTTCCATAAGCTGGGGTCAGGTGGCTATGCGGTGGGAATGCCTAAGTGGGATAAGTCTGAGAAAGAGATGGAGGATGCAGGTGTAACTCCAGAAACATTGAGCTGGCCCCCCAGGTGCAGGACTTGGTTCTATGCGCATGGGGGGGAGTTGGACCCGAAGACAGGCAAAGTTTCGAAGAAGGCATGTCTGGACGGAGCCGAAGATAAGCTACTTGTTGCAATAGAAAAGGCTTGATCGGGGGTGTTCGAGCCCAATAGAGAGAATGATGAGCTTACGTGTGCCCTGGGAAATCCTGAACACCCGGAAAGAACACGAGGCGAGGGTGCTATTCCGTGGTATGAGGGGTTTTCTGACTGGAACGCCGACTACAGAACCCGTGCGAGAAAGAAGATTGCGGAGGAGAAGAAGAGGAAGATGGCGGATGAGTAGAGGAAGCTGGACTATGAACGCCTTCAAGGCCTAGAATTAGCGCGCGCGGACTTGGCAGTCAAATTCCAGCGGCAGCAGGAGCAGATCGACTCACTTAGCCAGCAAAGGGGGTCTCAGCAGCTGCAGCAGCTAGTGGATGATCCAGCATTGGATAGCACTGTCCCATCCATGCCGAGAAGCAGCATGGGTTCCGCCCCGGGCGACGCATTGCTGGATAGCTACCCAGTGGATGACATCATGGAGAATACTAACTGCCAGCTACACTTCAAAATGAAGAACATATCCATGAAGGTGGCGGGCGCTGTTGCTTTTACAAATCCCTCCGAGGCAACCTTCCATTGCAACCCGATTCCAGCGGGCTATGCTCGTGTCTTGGTTGATGAGGTGGTGGACCAATATTCGGGGCTAGAGCTTGACATTCCTGGAGGTGACGAGGAGCACACACTGGGAGAGGTCAACCGTCGTATCATCCTATGGAGAAAGGATTGCATCATCTTTCGAAGGCCACCGACACCGCGTCATCCGAATCCTCGTCGAAGTCCGCCACCGAGTCAGCAGACTCCCGCTCCTCCAAGTCCACCAACGCGTCAGGCCATTCCTCCTCCAAGTCCGGCACAACTTCAGGCCACTCCTCCTCCTCCAAGTCCGGCAAAGCGTCAGGCCACTCCTCCTCCAAGTCCGGCACAGCTTCAGGCCACTCCTCCTCCTCCAACTCAGCTACGTCAGCCGTCTTCACTGCCTCAGCAACCACGGAAGAGAGCCGCCTCGGCTATGGTGCGTAGCGGTACAAGTCGAGGTAGTACTGGAGGTATAGGCTGAGGCAAGCGATTTCAATATGGTCCAAGAAGCCTCGCGCCTCTTCCGCAGAGGCCTTACGACAAGTCCGAGGAGGAAAACACAACCATATCGAAGGCCGAGGTGGAAGCCCATTTTGCACCAAAACCGCCACCACCGTCAAGGGAGAAAGTGCCTAAGGAAAAGATTGAGCAATTCATTCATATGGCTAGAGCACCAGCTCCCAAGCCTGTTGACACAGACTATGAGCGCCACCTCAGGAAGTTAAATCGAGCACGTCTACAGAAAGAGGTGAGCTCGAGCTCGAGCAAATCAGCTGGCAAAAGGAGCG
>NC_041382.1:674065562-674067351 GCF_002162155.2 Triticum dicoccoides | reverse complement strand
TGTGCCAACAACACATGAGAGTAGGCGCGCCCAATATTATTGTGGGCAAACCGTTTACGTTCCTGAGCTGGGCGATGTGGTAATAACCGAGGAGCATATAAGGCAGGCTGAAATCCTCAAGATCACTGTTGGACAACTCCTCATCATCGAGCCCATGCCTCCGCTTAGAGAGGAGGAAATAAAATGGAAATATGTCCGGGGCCAACCTTTGGTCGAGCCAGACGAGGTCAAGAAGCTCCCAACGAGAATGTATGAATTGCATCAATGGTACATGGACATTACCAAGATTTCCAATAGAGAGTCCCTCATGGTGCATGTCAAGAAGGATCATTACTACCATGAGAAAGCTGTGTCCGTTGAGTATTCAGAACTATTTCAGTTATACAATCAAGACACACTCGACAAATCTATCGTCAGTTGCTATTGTCTGTAAGTGATTTCTTTCTATAATTTAAGTCTCAAGCTAGCTGTAGTGATCATTTTGATCAATCATTACCTATAATTATCCTCACTATATTCTTTTCTGTGGTATTATGCTGGATGAAGATTTATGAAATGAAAAAAGGTGGACGCTATGGCATTGGGTTCGTTGACCCAAATACCATCAATGAATACACATGGAAATTAGATCCATATTACGAAAAAAGTGTAGAGGAAAGCATGCTAGAGTTCTTCAAGCGCCCCAAATACAATGAAGATATACTACTTCCTTACAATTTCGAGTGAGTCACACTGTCTTGTACTACAAATTCTGTTTTTGCCTACTAGCTAGCTACATGTTTTTGCTTACATATGCCCGCTTAATTAAGACATGAAAACGTGTGTGCATGCAGATTTCACTGAATCTTGTTAATCATTAAAGTTGATGAAGGAACAGTTGAAGTACTAGACTCACTACTTAAAAAACCAAGTGACTACACCATCTTGTCTGGGATAGTCAACAGGTAATTTCAATCATTATTAACTATATCTCAGCCTATTTAGTTCGTCATTTCCTGATATGAACTATTTAATAACCCCTTTATTCATTTTCTTTGTCGGCGGGCAGGGCTTGGGCAAAGTTCATCAGCGTCACTCCAGGCCAATGGAAAAAAAATCTAAAATGGTATCGACCCAAGGTAAGTAATTAAGTAGTAGTAGCTAGCTAGCTGCCATCTCTTTAATTATCATGCTTGATTAATTGTTATCTGATCAAATTCCATTCTCGTAAAGGCCCTGAAGCAGGCACCGGGGAATAATCTATGTGCATACTACGTTTGCAAGAACATTCGCATGATGGCGTCCGAAAGGAGCAGATCTCAAAGACATGAGTGGGTACGTTTGTGAGAACACTATTCACAATTTTTACACCATTATGGATATCTAGTCATACAACTAATACACATGCATATTGATCTCCTTCTTAACAGTTCAAAGAGGTGCGGGAGCAGCTCCTACCAGAGGACGGCATAGAAGCAATTCAAGGGGAAATAGCGGGATTTTTGCTCGACCAGGTCATAGATCCCAAAGGAGAATACTATTACCCGCTACCGCCCCCATGAACCACTTCCAATTGTCCTCGTGCTCCAAAGGCACCAATTAGGCTAATGCCACTGGCTCCGAAGGCACCAATTAGGAGAAATTGTATATAGCTACCTAATTGTATACATATATACATGTGTGTATATATGTGTGAATTAATGGTGGTTGTGAGCCATTCGATGTTTTATATATATATATATATATATATATATATATATATATATATATATATATATATATATATATATATATATATATATATATATAT
>NC_041382.1:674043061-674065280 GCF_002162155.2 Triticum dicoccoides | reverse complement strand
AGCAAACGAAAAAGAATTAAATGGAAAACACAAAATTAAATGAAAAATAAATCATAAACGCAACCCCCCCCCCAACCTTTTAATACCGGTTGGTGTCACCAACCGGTACTAAAGGGCTCCCTGTCCCCGGAGCTGGCTCGTGCCACGTGGTTGCCCTTTAGCACCGATTCATGGTGAACTGGTACTAAAGGGGGGGACCTTTAGTGCCGGTTACCGAACCGGCACTAAAGGGCCTTACGAACCGGTGCTATTGCCCGGTTCTGCACTAGTGCATGCACATTGTCAGGTATTTTATGCAAATCAAAAGCAGATTTCATTCTATTCCAAAGCAACTTAGCAACAAAAACAAATGGTTAATAGTTTCTTCATTTCCACAGAAAGGGCATTTTCGTATCACCAATTCATCCCCTCCGGAGTAAGTTGTCTTTAGTCAAAATATTATTCCGAAGCACCAAGCAAATGAAAACTTTAACTCTAGGAGGCACTTTAACTCTGCACATGAAGTTATGTGAATATTTAGCCCCATTTTCAATCATGTATCTATAGTACTTCCTCCGTAAAGAAATATAAGAGCATTTAGATCACTCTTTACAGAGGTGGTATAATTTCACAGTGTACAAACCAATTTTATGAAGTTCCATTTAATTGAATCCCTTTGATCTATTAAAACTACATCACCACAAACCTCTTTAGTATGATTCCACATATCTAACGAGTCGCCATAAAGGGTTCTTATAAAATTAACTGATTTGTTTTATCAAAACACATATTAGTCTAGGAAATTTGTTCTTAAGAGGTTTATCCCCAATCCGTAAGTCTTCTCGAAATATCACATTCTTGCTATCCCTAACTAAAAAATCACACAAAGAAAGAAAATGATCTTTGTGTTTAATGGTTCCAATCCAAAATTGGGAGTCTCCCTATTTATGATTAACCCCAGCAAGACACTTACTTTCCAGGTATTTGTTAAGAAGCACTCCTTGCCATAAACTGTCAGTATTAATTAGTTTCCACCACCATCTACATATGACCTTCGTCCGGCTTTATTAGTCCGACAATCCTACACCTACGAAAGAGGCTACGAAGGCCTACATAACTTTCCTATCTAAACCTATCGGGCCCCTGAGGGGGGGGCTTCCCCTCAACTAATCCAGTTAGAACCTTCCACGTTAATCATTACGTAGATTACATTCTTGCTATCCCTAACTAAAAAATCACACAAACAAAAGAAAATGATCTTCGTGTTTAATGGTTCCAGTCCAAAATTGGGAGTCTCCCTATTTATGATTAATCCCAGCAAGACACTTACTTTCCAGGTATTTGTTAAGAAGCACTCCTTGCCATAAACCGTCAGTATTAATTAGTTTCCACCACCATCTACATACGACCTTCGTCCGGGTTTATTAGTCCGATAATCCTACACCTACGGAAGAGGCTACGAAGGCCTACATAATTTTCCTATCTAAACCTAGAGGGCCCTGAGGCGGGGGGGGGGAGCTTCCCCTCTACTCATCCAGTTAGAACCTTCCACATTAATCATTACGTAGATCACGTAACAATTTTTACGTACCTCTAGCATTACTCTTATTAATCCCCATCGTATTTTGGGTTAAACTTTGACCCTTAGTTTAAATCTAAAAAATAAGCAGAAAAAGTATTATTGAAAACCTCTTTCTAATATGAATCCAATAATATAAATTTTGTGACATACAACTTATATTTTATTAGTTAAATCTACGGTCAAGATTGAAGGAGACCAATAAATCACGACGGAGGTAGTAGTAAATCTTTATTCATTAAAGAGAGGTTCTCTATCCCCAAACCTTTCATATCTTTGGGTCTACAGTCCTCAGACCATTTCACTAAATGAATTTTTATGCACATCTTTTTGCCATAAAAGTCTATATCTAGAAGAAAATCCATCCTCTTATTCACATCAACCGAAAGTCCATAAAAACATCATAAAGTAAGGAATACCGGTCAAAGAGGACTGTATAAGATTTATTGTACCGATTTATTGTACCAACACTGGCAAGTAGTATGCCTTGCCAAATGCTACATTTCCTTTGCATTTATTTTCAGGAAGTTTTAACTTTTATTTCTAATTCTTTTCTGCTCGACAGGTAATCCAAGGTATCTCATAGGTAGAGAACCCACATGACACGTAAAGATTTGTGGCAAAATTCTCTGCTTTATTAAAGTATCTTCAAATAAGAACAATTCAGTTTTACAAAAATTAATTTTCAAACCAGACATTTGTTCAAAAAGACGCAACACAAACTTCAACGTCTGTGCACTATCATAAACATTTTGCAAAACAAAACTGTATAATCATCATATTGAGACATATTAATCCCATTCTCAATATTTTCTCCCAGGACCCCTTTGATTAACCCACTAACTCTAGCTCCTGCTTGCTACACGAGCTTAAAATCTGGTTCAGGGGTTAGTGGGTACTCATAGGTTCTCGACGATTGCCGTCGCTAGCTAGCCGTCTACGGACTACCAGGAAAGTTTTAGCTGATTTCTTCTGCTACTCTTTAGACCTTCAACCTAGAGTGTTCCATATTTCCAGGGAAGTTACACTAGTGCAGAACCGGGCAATAGCACCGGTTTGTAAGGCCCTTTAGTGTCGGTTCCATAACCGGCACTAAAGTGTGGGCACTAAAGCCCCCCCCCCCCCTTTAGTACCGGTTCAGCACGAACCAGTGCTAAAGGGAAACCACGTGGCACGAGCCAACTCCGAGGGCCGGGAGCCCTTTACTACCGGTTGGTAACACCAACCGGTACTAAATGTTTGTGGGTTTTTGTTTTATTTTGTATTTTTCAATTAAATTTGTGTTATCAATTTAATTTAGGATTGTTTTACGTTATAATGAGTTGTAGTCGTCATCATCATCATCATCATCGCATATTAATAAATAAACTCTAGCTAGCTAAAAATCATCGTAGTCGTCTAATTACCACTATTTAATCATCATAGTCATTACCGCTAGCTATCTAATCATCACCAACACTGGCTAGCTTAAAGAGGAAACATTCACTTTGTAACAGAAGCAAAGATATCATCGAGTTAAACATAATCATCACCAACATCGAAGTTCAGGACACAGACATGAGACACTAATTAAGAGCATGAACTAGTGCTACTCCCTCTCAGGTAGAATAGCATAGAACATGTATAGCTCTCCTGATTCATCATATTGGAGCATGCAGATGAATCTGTCTCCTAATCTTGGGTTGCGCTTCTCCTTGCTGCCCCCTAGTACTTCTCTGTGATCGTTAACAATTTTGCTCCAATCTTTCACTATTAAGCATTCTTCGCTTTCAGAAATCCTGAATGCACTCATGTGCAATGTAGGATATCCTGGCCGTAAGCTAACCATTGACATGTCACCTTTAGTCTCGATCCACTGAGGCACAACTGTCATCGGAAGTCCCTGTTGAAGAACATCGTATAGTAATTAATATACTAAGCAATGAAAGTTTAGCTTCAAAAATAATGTATGCAAAAGATGCACTAATTAAGGACACATAGTTAAAATCTTACCATCTTTCGATTATAGATGTGACCGTAGTTCAATACGATCACCATTGGTCGCACGTTTTGAGTACTAACATTTCTAAGTTCAGGAAAAAAATTGTCTTGACAGTATTAAGATCCTCAAGCCATGAAACATAATGACTTATCTCCTCGCAGTTTAGTTGAGCCCCGGGGCAGTAGTAGGTCCTGTCTACCAAGCGCCAGACATGTTTGCTTGAACCGAAATAAGCTGACAATACAAATTAGTTGTTAACTATTTTTGAATAAACTGTATCAAAGACATAAACATATGCATGCATGGTTGAGAAAAACTCACATAATGGTAGAACTGGAGGCGTTTGCACATCGACCCAGATGTCTATATTACCTTCAATATCATCTTCCAGACGAATATCAAAGGTGACAACCATACCAGGCTCAAATGCATAAGCCTTGCATAGTGCTTGCCAAGTTTTGCATTCAAAATGGGTGTATGTGTCTCCATTATATAATTTGACGTTGAAAGTATACCCATGCTCCGTCTTCAAGTAAACTCTCTTTACCTCCATATCATCTATAGCACTAAAACCTATCTTATCCAAGACAAAAATTCTTGCATGGCAGGGGATGCGCTAGTAGAATAGTGAAAATTTAAAATTATAAGTTGAAGCAAATGAAGCATAAGTTTTGCATTCAAATAATAATTGATAAAGTGACTTACTGTATCAACTTCGAATGTCTCATCCAGCTTGATGCTGAAGCGCCTACCATCAACAAGGAAATTTCTGTCGCACAGGCCGCGCTGGTCTTCACAGTGTTCGCACATAATGAAATCTTTTTCGTCGTCAGATGACATTTCCTATGTTCATATAGGTGAAACATTAAACACCTATTACTATCTAACATTAATTAATATCTAGCCAAATATATATTCATCTAACATTTGACATTAATATATCTAACTATATTCATCTCTAACAATTGACATTACTATATATTTAACTTTTCTATCTAATTCATCTAACATTCGACATTAATCTAACATTTATAAAAACTCAAAATATATAAAAAAATTAAATAAACAGAAAAACTCATTAACAAATAATATTTTAATTAGATCATCAAATCTCAGATACCTAATTTTTCTTACTAAAAATAAACTAGTTATATTAATTATTGAACTAGTTCAAATCTCATATACCTAAATAAACTAGTTATATTAATTATTGAACTAGTTCAAATCTCATATACCTAAATAAACTAGTTCGACAATGTTCTTACTAAAAATAAACTAGTTATATTAATTATTGAACTAGTTCAAATCTCATATACCTAAACAAACTAGTTCGATAATTTTCTTACTAAAAATAAACTAGTTATATTAATTATTCAACTAGTTCAAATCTCTAGTTCGACAATTTTCTATCTAGCTAGCTAATTCATCTAACATTCAACATTAATCAAACATTCGATCATCTAATTAACTTTTCTAAAAAATAGAAAATAAGTAAAAAAATGTGTGTGTGTGTGTGTATGTGTGTGTGTATTTGTGTGTGTGTAGTGTGTACGTATATATGCATGTGTAAGTGCATCTAGTGCCACCCCTAGTTGGTTTTGGAGTATTGACGACAAACCTAGTTGAGGGACTAATGTGTTTGTGAGAATTGCAGGATAACACAGGTAGAAGTCCCTCATTGATTCGGTTTTCCTACCAGAGATGACCCCTAAAAATGTATGAAGACATTAAAGTCAAATGTGGTATATGAAGATATTCACATTGAAGACTATGGCAAGAGAAGACACCACATAAAGCCTATGGAGCTCGAAGACTTAGATCTTTCGTAGTTCTCTTTCTTTTGTGTTGAGTCATAGGAACCACCGTACTGTTATGTGGGGTCCAAGAGAACCAGTCAGAATGACTGAAGTGATGCCTAACCATAACCTATGTCTTCGAGTGAAGACTATGAGAGCGAATCTTGTCCAGAGTCGGACAAGTCAGCTTTGCTTGTAGCCCAAGTAATGTTGCTGTGTGAGTTTGAAATCTGACCGTTGGAACACGTGTCAGTTCCTTAGTGACCCAAGGTCATTTCGGACAAATCAGGTCGGGTTGCCAAGTGGCCATAAATAGCCCACCCCCTACAACCATAAATGGTTGGCTGCTCAGATTGAGAGTACGGCTTTTGTCGTTTGAGAGCAACCCACCTCGAAGCCTTTGAGAGAGAATTCATTGCGAGGATAAAGCCCTAACCACCCAGAGCCGAAGAGAATTAGGCATCACTTAAGTCTTCTTGTCTGTGTGATCTGAAGACTTATTACACTTGAGGATTGTGCATCCTCTAGCCGGTTAGGCGTCACGTTATGAGCATCCAAGAGACATTGTGGATTGCCCGTGAACGAAGTCTGTGAAGGTTTGGGAGTCTACCTTCAAGACTTACCAGAGTGATTGGGCGAGGTTTGTGTGATCTTAGCTCAAGGGGAATACGGTGAGGACTGGGTGTCCTGAGCTGCGTGTTCAGGACTGGGTGTCCGGGACTGTGTGCCCTAAGGTTTAAATACCTAGCCGCCCTAACCAGACGTACAGTTGCCACAGCAACTGGAACTGGTCCAACAAATCATTGTCTTCAACGAGTCACTGGTTTCATCTTCCCTTCCCTTTACTTACTGTTACTCCTTGTGAAGTCATTGTATGTTTGCACTATCTTTTGTCTTCACTGAGTGACTGCATGTTCTGTATGGCTTCATAATACCTTCCTACCTGATCCTTACTACATTGCTGCTATTAAGTCATTGTGCTCTCACTCTATTGAATACTTGACTATGGCTTGCCTAGTGTAGTCTACCTTCCGCTGCAGGGTAATCTGTTCATTTCTATCGTTTGTCTTCATAACTTCCACGTATTGAAGACTTTCATAAAAATCGCCTATTCACCCCCCCTCTAGTCGATATAACGCACTTTCAATTGGTATCAGAGCAAGGTGCTCCCTTGTTCTGTGTGATTCGGTTTAACCACCTGGAGTTTTAGCTATGTCGACTGCAGGAATAATTAAAGTCTCCGTTGCGTGCCCCGTCTTCGATGGAATTGAATATCCCTACTGGAAGAATAAGATGCGCATGCATCTTGAAGCCATTGACGTCAACCTATGGTATGTCGTCGAGAACGGCGTTCCCAAGGCTGGAGAAGGTGTCACTACTGCTGATGTCAAGAAATTCGTTCAACTGGACTCTACTGCCAAGAATATCATCTGTGGTCATCTGACCAAAGGACAGTATGGCCGTGTGAGTGCTTTAAAAACATCTAAGCTGGTCTGGGACTGGCTCTCCAAGGTCAATGAAGGCGTCTCAACCCAGAGAGATCAGAGAATCAGTGTCCTTCGCAACCTCTTCAACCGCTTCAAGCGAAATGACAATGAGAATGTCCAGCTCACATTTGACCGACTCACTGACATCACAAATGAGCTTCAAGCCCTCGGCGCTACTGAGATCACCAAACATGAAGTCGTCAAGACACTACTGAGATCACTTGATAGTTCGTTTGACACCCTAGCCCTGATGATTCAAGAACATCCTGATTTTAAGATACTCGATCCGTCTGACATACTTGAGAGGCTCAACACACATGAGTTTCAGCTTTCTGAGAAAAGAGATATCTACGGTCCAAACTATGGGCGAACTCGTGCCTTGAAGGCAAAAGATGTCTCCTCATCTGAAGAAGAATCTGACAGCAGTTCTGATGATCCTGAAGACATTGGAAGGGAACTTGCTATGCTTGTCAAGAAGTTCCAAAAATTCACCAAGAAGAAAGGCTTCAGAAAGTCTTCCCGATCAAGCTCAAGGAATGATGAAGCTTCTGCTCATGACTACAAGAAGAAAACATGTCACAAGTGCAAGAAACTTGGCCACTTCATCTCTGAGTGTCCATAGTGGGACAATGAGAACAAAAAGAAGAAGAAGAGCAAGGAATATGACTCTGACGACAAGAAGAAGAAGAAATACTCAAAGTCTTCTTCCAAGTCTTCCTCAAAGTCTTCATCACACAAGAAGAGCTCATCTGGAAAGGCACGTGCGTTTGTTGGCAAGGAAATGGATTCAGCGGAGGAGTCTGCTTCTGAGGAGGCGGAGGTGGAGTCCGAGGAGGAGTCCGATTCAGGCGTCGCAAGTCTGGCTACAGCATACGTTGCCAATTCCATCTTCAACACTGAAGACAATGACTTCATCACCGACACCGATGCAAATGACAAGGACTATTTCGCTTCTACCTACTGTTTCATGGCACGCGGTGCCAAGGTAAACACACGCACTACTCACTATCAAACATCTAGTGACGATGACTCTGATTGTGGTTCAAAACCTAGCTACAAAACACTTGCTAAAATTGCAACTGAACAACAGAAAGCTATGGAACATATTCAAAAACTGTTAGACAGAAGCGATGATCTGTTAGGTGCTGAAATGACTCGATCTGAATCCTTAATTGAAGACATAAAAAATCTTCACGTTAAGTATTAGGAACTTGAAAGTCGTCATGAAACTCTCTCAACAACTCATGAAAAGCTTTCCTATGATTATCTTCAAAGGAAGCAAGATCTTGAGAAATTGAGAGCGGCTCATGAAGATCTTCAAAAGGAAAGCGAGTCACTTCGCGCCAAACAGATCAGTTCCGCTCAGGAAGGATTTGAACCACCATGTATTAAATGCATTGAGCATGATAATGCTATGTCTGTTGCTGAATGTTCTACTGCTACTGATGTTGCAATATCTTCAACTGTTGATGTGGTAACTAACCCCTCTGCCGAGGATACCACCGCTATTGCTGATGAGAATGTTAGGTTGAAGACATTGCTTGAAACAGGGATGTACAAAAGTCTTAAAGGGCATCAGACACTATGTGATGTCCTCAAAAAGCAGATTCTGAACCGAAACCCGAGGAAAGAGGGTGTTGGGTTCGTAAGGAAAATGAATGCTGATGGCTCTTACTGGAAACCTGAGCAGTACCCCAAAACCATGTGGGCTGCTGCAAAGGAACCTTCAGCAGATCCATCCAATCTAACTGGCTTCACTTGTGCTAACCCATTATCATTGATGAATCCTTTGATGCAAACTATATACTGTTTAAGAATCAAAATGGTGAAGTGTTTGACAGGTACATTGGTACTAACTGCAGGAATGGACCGCCTATGAAGAAGATCTGGGTTCCGAAAAGGTGTCTGGAGAATCTTCCTGTGAATGTCATCATGACACCTCACGTGAAGAAGACAAACCTCAGACCAAAGGCTTCATACGGTCCAAAGGCTTCATACAGACAGAGGACTCACCTGAGTCGCACTAACGCAAATGTTTTGCAGGGAAACCATACTCAGGCATATGAATATGAGAGCGATTCGTCAAACCGCCATGTTCATAAGACCAAGAACTGTTCTGCTTATTCTTATGAGTACTATTGTCCGCCTGCCAGACTGTTTGCTAGGGCTCCAAAGCCAAAATTCTCAGGTGCTGCACTTAGACTTATTGCTTCTAAGCCACCCTTCAAGATGTGGGTGGCTAAGAAAGCTTAACTCTCTTTTGTAGGGAAAGGTCTCCAGCAGAAAACCAAAATCATCTGACGCTATTGCTGGGGACCTTAAACATCTTGTAGGGCGCAAGATCAAATGCCCGAATGGTCTCACTATGTACTTCATTCCTGAATCGCTCGCTACTCTCCCTATTAGTCCTAATCTGGATCTAAGCTTTCATAACCCATTGGTTCGTCAAATGTTTTTGCTTCACAATGCTCTTGGTGAAGCATATCCCCCTAACTGCACTGTACGGTACGACACCAGCGTCTTCAGAATGGATTGTTGATAGTGGGTGTACAAATCACATGACTGGCAAAAGAAGCCTTCTTATGGACTCAACCTTACGTCCATCCGACAAGAGCCACATCACCTTTGCCGACACTGGTAAAAGTAAGGTATTGGGTCTAGGTAGAGTTGCAATCTCAAGGGATCAATACATGGATAAAGTCATGCTTGTTGAATCCCTTGGCTTCAACTTAATGTTTGTCTCAATGCTTTGCGATTTGAACATGATCGTAATATTTGGTAAATATCGTTGCCTTGTACTAATGGAATCTGACAAGTCTCTAGTATTAGAAGGGTATCGAAAAGATGATTTGTACGTGGTAGATTTCTCAGCAGGACCACATCTTGCCGTATGTCTTCTAGCAAAAGCTTCAGAATGCTGGCTTTGGCATCGGAGGCTAGGGCATGCTGGCATGAGTAACCTCCACACTCTTGCAAAGAAGAAGCATGTCATAGGCATCGAGGGCGTCAAGTTCAAGAAAGATCACTTATGCGGTGCCTGTGAAGCAGGGAAGATGACGAGGGCCAAACATCCCTCGAAGACAATCATGATCACTACTCGACCCTTCGAACTGCTTCACATGGATCTTTTCGGTCCCACTCATTACTCAACTCTTACTACTACTGCTTGCCTCTATGGCTTTGTCATTGTTGATGATTATTCTAGATATACTTGGGTGCACATAATCCTTTACAAGACTGAAGTGCAGGATGTCTTCAGCCGCTTCACCAATCGAGCCATGAATAATTATGGCGCCAAGATAAAGCACATCAGAAGTGACAATGGCACTGAATTCAAGAACACTGGCCTTGATACATATCTTGATACCTTGGGCATCACACATGAATTCTCGGCTCCGTACACGCCACAGCAGAATGGCGTCATCGAACGCAAGAACAGAACACTCATTGAGATGGCCAGAATGATGCTAGATGAATACAAGACTCCAAGAAAATTCTGGCCTGAAGCCATTGATACTGCATGCCATACAATCAACCGTGTTTATCTTCACAAGCTTCTGAACAAGACATCTTATGAGCTCCTTACTGGCAAGAAGCCAAATGTCAGTTACTTCAGAGTATTTGGAGCCAGGTGCTGGATCAAGGACCCACATCACACCTCAAAGTTTGCACCAAAAGCACATGAGGGTTTTATGCTTGGATATGGAAAGGATTCGCACTCCTACAGAGTCTTCAATCTCTTTCATTACAAAGTAGTTGAAACAGTGGATGTGCGGCTCGATGAGACCAACGGTTCACAAAGAGAGCAACTGCCAAATGTGCTAGATGAAGTTCCATCCAGTGAATCAGTCAAGGTAATGGGAACTGGAGAAATTATACCTTCTGAAGCTCATCCTGAACAAGAACTTATCATCTCAGCACCTGACCAACATGAAGACAATGCTCAGCCTGAAGACATTACTTCTAACAACGACAATGATCAGCAAGAGCAAAATCTTCGCCATGTACATCCTCGCCTTGCCAATGAAGTGCAGATTGAAAGAATAATTGATAGCATCAATGCACCAGGTCCACTCACTCGTTCAAGGGCAACTCAGCTAGCAAATTTCTATGGGCATTTCGCATTCGTCTCAATAACAGAACCCAAGAAAGTTGAAGAAGCCTTCATGGAACCTGAATGGATTCAAGCTATGCAAGAAGAGCTTCAATAGTTTGAGCTGAATAATGTATGGGAACTGGTTAAGCGTCCTGATCCACGGAAGCACAATATAATAGGCACCAAATGGATATACCGCAACAAGAAAGATGAGCATGGTCAAGTTGTCAGAAACAAAGCTCGTCTCGTTGCTCAAGGATATACTCAAGTGGAAGGCATTGACTTTGATGAAACATTTGCTCATGTGGCTAGACTTAAAGCCATACGCATACTGCTGGCCTATGCAAATCATCATAACATACTTCTATATCAAATGGATGTGAAGAGTGCTTTTCTCAATGGCAAGATTGAAGAAGAAGTGTATGTTGCACAACCACCTGGCTTTGAAGATCCAAAACATCCTGACATGGTATACAAGCTCAACAAGGCACTGTATGGCCTCAAACAAGCCCCTCGGGCCTGGTATGACACACTCAAATACTTCCTGAAGAGCAAAGGCTTCATACCTGGTTCCCTAGACCCCACTATCTTCACGGAGACATATGATGGTGAACTGTTTGTGTGCCAAATATATGTGGATGACATTATCTTTGGCTGCACCAATCAGAAGTACAGTGAAGAGTTTGGATATATGATGCAAGAGCAATATCAGATGTCAATGATGGGAGAGCTGAAGTTCTTCCTCGGTCTTCAAATACGACAACAACGCAACGGCATATTCATATCTCAAGAGAAGTATCTCAAAGATTGCCTGAAGAAGTTTGGTATGCAAGACTGCAAAGGCTTCACGACACCAATGCCAGCCAAACATCATCTGGGTCCCGACGACAATGGTAAAGAGTTCGATCAAAAGGTATACCGCTCCATGATTGGTTCTTTACTTTATCTATGTGCATCTAGGCCAGATATTATGCTTAGTGTTTGCATGTGTGCTCGATTTCAAGCGGCACCAAAGGAGTCGCATCACTTAGCTGTGAAGCGAATTCTTCGATATTTGGCTCACACCCCAACTCTAGGATTATGGTATCCAAAGGGCTCAGAGTTTGATCTGGTTGGATTCTCGGATGCTGATTATGCTGGTGACAAAGTTGATCGCAAGTCTACATCAGGCACATGTCACTTTCTGGGACGATCACTTGTTTGTTGGTCTTCAAAGAAGCAGAACTATGTATCTCTCTCCACTGCTGAATCCGAATACATTGCTGCTGGATCTTGCTGCGCTCAGCTTCTGTGGATGAAGCAAACACTCAAGGACTATGGCATTCATCTGAAGCAAGTGCCACTTTACTGCGACAACGAAAGCGCCATCAAGATTGCCAACAACCCAGTTCAGCACTCGAAGACAAAGCACATTGAAATTCATCATCACTTTCTCAGAGATCATGTTGTGAAGGAAGATATTGATATCATACACGTCAACACTGAAGAGCAATTGGCAGATATCTTCACCAAGCCCTTGGATGAGAAGAGATTTTGCAAGTTACGGTGTGAGCTAAATATCCTGGAATCCTCAAATGTCCTGTGATCAGGCACACATCCTAACCCTTATGCATATTGATGACTTAGATGTGCAACACACGAAGTAAAGTATATGTTCAATCAATGAAGACATACATTCTAAGTGTGAATACATTAATGTGGAATTTGACTTTGGAGCACCACGATAATTGTGCGTCGTGTCTGGGTCTAATACTTCCTATACGGTGGGTAACGCCACCACCAAACGTTCTATTTTTGAAGTGTTTCACTCATGGCGTTACCTTGCAATGTCTTCACATTTGGTTTGGCTTCGATCTCAACATATCTTCATGATTATCTTCACTATGTTGATTATATATATATATATATATATATATATTAGTGTTCTGTCCTCTACAACATTCACTTATAGCTATGTCTTCATGTAGAATATTTTGAACTAAGTGAATGTGATCGGACCCTAACCTCTCTATGCTTTCTATCTCAAATTCTATCTCTCCAAATCATATGCATTCTATTGAAACTGTCGAATATCTTCTCTGCATCCTTGTCAGCAGAAGATACAGAGACAACCATTAAGTCCGTTTTCAATGCTCATTCCTCCACATGAAACCCGGAGAAGTAGGAACGACCACCCGACAATCCAGGCATGCATGGGACGTGGAATAAACCCCAAAATTCCGCATAATGGCCACGTGTTCCTCAGATGCGAATCGCCAGGGGCACCTGTGTAATAGCGCAGTGCCGCCCCTGTACCTATAAATACACACTTCACAGCGGTCATTATCTCTTCTTCCACTCTCGCACGAACCCTAGCGCCACCGCTAGCCCTTGACGACGCCGGCGATGAAGCGCTTCGCTGCCGCAACCTCTCCGACGCCGTCCTCACACCGACCGCGGACATCGTCCTCTTCGCCGTCGCCGTAGGTGTCCTCCGTCGCCAAGTTAGGGCACGGAAGATCGAACTGCTCGGCCTCATCTTCCACTCCGTCTAGCAGTTCTTAGTGTGGTAAATAAAACTTCCTTTTTACAGCACCGTTGATCCTATGGCTTTGTCACTTTCTACCACAAGCAGTTTCTATTCACACAAGTTAGATCTCTCTCATACTGCATCTCATGACATGCCTAGTATATTCACTTGTGCTTCACAAAGTAGTTAGATTCCTCACTTGTACTGATCTGTGGATTCGTACAAATCTGGAACCAACTTCTTATCTATGAGTGAATGTCTTCGCACGATGAGGTCAATGTCTTCTAAACTGATTTATCTTCAAAATCTTCTAAGAATGCATATGACCTCTTCCCCTTCCCTCGCACCTTAATGCTGTCACAGGTACATGTCTGTGGGAGAATCCTTTGGTTCTCATAGTCTGCATTCATTTGCAGAATTCTTACAGCATCACACAAATTCTCCCGAAGCCAGTTCCTGTTTGTCCAGCAAGCGAAAACCTTTGAAGCCTTTGAACGTGTTGAAGCCTTTCAGTTTAAAGTTTATGGCTTCAAAGAAATCAGCAAGGAAGGGTGGCAGAAAGCGTCGTGGAGAAACATCCAGAGATCTGCCAGATGACCTCTCAGAACTATACAAGACAGATCCTGAAGAGGATTACAATCAGCGCAAGACCCGAATCCAATGGATTCGAAGATATTGGGCAGAACAATGGTTCAAATACCGATTTGTAACCCAGGAATATGCTGAGAAAAATGCCATCAAGAGACCGTGGGGAGACATTGTATACAAGAATCTTCTACCCAGGTCTAGAGATGAAGCCATTGCACAAGGCTTCTATCCCTGCATGGTCCGTGGGCCACAGCCTGCTGATGCACACCCGTCATCACTACTATGGTGTCGTGACGACAATCTGTTCAATCGCAACTTCCAGTTTGCCCAGAACTCAGTGAAGCAAAACAAGAAGACATTGGGACTAGACTTCAACCCTGGTCCCTCAGCTCCAAGGGCTAATGGCACACGAGATGCAAAACCCAATGTCATCGGTCCTTTCTACAACCTTGAAGGCCTCATCACCCATGTCTTGGTTCAAGGGACTACAGTGAATGAGCCTGCAGCTGACGCTGAATCAGATGAAGCACCTGCAGCGCCGAAGACAAAGAAGCTGAAGAAGCCTAAAGCTTCAAAGCCTGCCCCTTCACCAAAAATCTCATGGGCAAAGCCACTGGCAACTGCACCTCCTGAAGACAGTGTGCAGTCCGAAGATTTATCACGCATCTCCAAGCCCCAGAAGGCCAAGATGCCTCTGCCACACACTGGCCAAGAGCTAACAGCTGCTGCCATTCTGCGCAATGATGCCATTGATCTGTCAAGCGATGAAGATCTTGCAGATGACGCTCTTGAGCAACTCATCAAGAGCAAAGAAGAAGCAGAAATCTTCAATGAGCTGCCTCTCTTTGATGTAACCATCATCTACAACTTCATTGACGAGTGGTTTGACACGCCAAACATCAGCTTTGAAGATCTGCAACTACCCATTGGCCTCAGTGTCGCCTTCCAAGGCACCATTACTTCAGAGCTAGTTGTCGCCCAGCGCATTGTTGAATTGAAGCAAAAGATTGACTATGAAAAGGCTCAGTTCAAGAAGCATATGGCCAAGCTCAGTGTGCAAGAAGTGAAGAACTTCAAGATCATGATGCACGAGCTCAAGGAAGCCTTTCTAAAGAAACGTGCAGAAGCTCGGGGTTCGCGTGAGTGCATGAAGGCTCTGGCTGACAGATGTGTGCAAGCCTACAATGAGGCTGAGAAGCACAAGGCCCTTGGGCATCCTGGCATCGACCCCAGGATGGCCGCAAAGAAGAAGAAGAAGCCTGCTACGGCTGAACCCGACGCACCAAGGCAGGAAGCAGTTCATATTGTCTTCCCAACAAGAATGACTGGCTCGAAGCCAAAAAGCCGGTCAACCGCTTCAGAGCTCAAGAAGATGAGGACTGCTGAGGCTGAAGCCAGGAAGAGGAAACATCCCGAAGCCTCTCCTACTGCCCCCTCCAAGAAGAAGAGGAAGACCAAGAAAGATCGGGCTGCTCCCACAGAGCCTTTGATAGTTGATCCTATTTCTATGGTTTATCCTGACACTGAACGTCAACTGACAATCCATGAGCCTCCTTCCACAGAGGCTCATGAAGCTAAAGACTTTCCAGCAGCTGATCCCATCGCTGCTGAAGACATTGGTTAACATGACCGTGTAGAAGATAGTGCAGTCCTTCCTCAGCTCGAGAACAGCGAACTCATCAGCATTGGTCGTCCACTGACACCAATTGCACAGAATGCTTCATGGGCGGATCGCCCACAAGAGGAAGAAGACCTTGAGGCCCAGCCAACTCCAACTCCACAGGCGTCGCCTGCGTTGCGCAGGTTTCGCAAAGGTCCAAGGCCTTAAGTCTCTGCTGAAGACATTCCGGCTGCATCAGCCGCGGAAGAAGAAGTCCCCCAAGTTGCCACTCCCCTGTCCCACCAAGAAGCAATTCTCAAGGAGAACGTGCTTGAAAATCTTACGGCTGCCACAACCACCAATGGAGCTAATGTCCCCTGTCCCTCCCCAACAAAAGCATCAGAAGACAGCAAAGCCACTGATCGCGCCACTTATGTTCCTGAGTCTGCTGCCGATCCCCAGTTTGACTATCATGTTGAGCACAGGCCTTAGGTACAGAAGCCAATCCCAAGATTGCCAAGGTTCCCAGGTCCTGCATCAGCACCTGGCTCCTTCAATATCAATGGCTTCAGAGCAGACAACACATTCTTCGATAGCTCCAGGAACCCCTACTCAAGGGAAAGGATATCATCTGATCGGTTTTGGAGCTATCCGCAACGAAGCTATTACTCATGCATTCTTTACAACCAAGGTCGCATCTTCCCACACAAGCGCCTTGACATTGAAGCTATAGCTGATCTGCCCTATCTGGAAGAAGCTTTGGATTGCTTCAAGGAAGTTGGACTGCTGCCGTTCGTTACTGACCAAGAGCATTGGAATGAAGAGTTGATGCTCCAATTCTATGCCACACTTCACATCCGCAGGTACAGCAGAGATCCGAAGACTTGGGTCCTGGAGTGGATGACATGAAATTTTCATCACGAAGCCAATGCATTTGACATCATTGAGCTCACTAGTTTTCCCACTTCTGGCGATCTCTACGAGCATGGCTGTCAGCTTCATAGTGAAGCTATTGAGAGCATCTTTCAGAAGCCTGAACCTGATATGAGTCAGATGCTCAGCATGATGAAGCCATTTCCCCAAGATGCTGCTTATCCCACGGAGTTCTTCGTTGAAGACCTTGAGTATCTGCCAAGAACCATCTATCACATCATCAGGCGAACTATCTGTCCCGTCAAAGGGCACTCTCCAAATGCCAAGCTTGAGGGTGCAATGAAGACTTTGGTCTTCTATATTCTTCATGGAAAATGCTTCAATGCACAGGACTTATTCATTCGCCAACTTGCTGCATCAGGCTTTGATCTATTTGGCTTGAAGTTCTACGCCCCATGGGTAATGCGGCTGATCAAACTTCACTCCGCCATCTCATATCAGCCATCTGCTCGCAATCATTGGATTTTTCTGCCTGATGTGGATATGTCTATTGAAGCCATCTATCCTGAGCCTGCCAAAGAACCTCTAAGTCTTCAGAATACAGAGCATCAGAGGTTCTCTTAGAACATTGAAGGAGTTGAAGTAGTCACTCGTGTGTATCCTTTGGCTGGCACTACACGTGCACCACATCCTGCTTCCACTGAAGCCACTGATAGTACAACTGCTCCACGACCCAAGAAGCGCACTCGTGTTCTCAACAACCGAGAGCTTCTTGTGGCTCTTCATCAGAAACAGGATAGGCATCATGACTGGCTGAAGCGTCAGATGCAAAGCCTCTTGGTGGATGTTAATCGCATTCACAATCTTGCCACCAAGAATGCTTTTGTTGCCCATGAAACCTCTCGCCGCACATGGAAAGGGCTAATGATGATGTGTTCTCGAGATGATCTTCAAGAGGATGGCTTCACTGAGCGTTTCAAGTTTGACTCCACACCTCCTCGAAGGGATGTGCTGCAACGAACTCCATCCCTTGAAGACTCTGAGTTCTCTTCCTCTGCTGCAACTGTGACTGCCAGAGTCATCGAGGATGAAGACGATGCTACTTCAGCGCACCTCCTTCATCACGCTTCGACTCTGCTCCAAGCTCTTCAGCACCGCCAAACACCACCAACGACCCTGCTACTTCACCTACTCCTCATGGGAACGAGTAGATGCTCTATGTCTTCAAACCTTTTTGGTCCTTACGGACAAAAGGGGGAGAAGCATGTGAGGTTGATAGTCTTCAAGCGGGTCCATATGGGCGGGTGCTTTATATTTTGCTTCGTGCTTACAACTCTTGTTTTGCTACATTTGGTTCTTTGAGTTGTAACACTTAAAATCGATGGTCGTCTGCTACTTATCTGCCACCTTATTTTGCGATGATAAATTCCGCATGTGCGACGATAAATTCCGCACTTAGATCATTCTGCAGACGTCCATTTTCCATTATGCATGTCATTATTTTCATATACTTTCACATGCATAGTGGATTGTCATCATAAGTTGAAGTGGATCTCCACAAGTACAACCTGCCATGTGCATTTGCATTCCAAAAGCAAATTACTTATATGCACATCTTCAGGGGGAGCCCTTGCAACTTATGAAGACAATTCCTTATCCTTTACAATTCCACAGATTATATTCCCCGTTGAAAACTTCAACTAGTTTGTCATCAATCACCAAAAAGGGGGAGATTGTAAGTGCATCTAGTGCCACCCCTAGTTGGTTTTGGAGTATTGACGACAAACCTGTTGAGGGACTAATGTGTTTGTCAGAATTGTAGGATAACACAGGTAGAAGTCCCTCATTGATTTGTTTTCCTACCAGAGATGACCCCTAAAAATGAATGAAGGCATTGAAGTCAAAGGTGGTATGTGAAGACATTCACATTGAAAACTATGACAAGAGAAGACATCGCATGAAGACTATGGAGCACGAAGACTTAGTTGTTTCGTCGTTCTTTTTCTTCTTTGTTGAGTTATAGGAACCACCGTACTGTTAAGTGGGGTCCAAGAGAACCAGTCAGAATGACTGAAGTGATGCTTAACCAAAATCCTATGTCTTCGATTGAAGACTATGAGAGCAAATCTTGTCCAGAGTTGGATAAGTCAGCTTTGCTTGTAGCCCAAGTAAAGTTGCCGTGTGTGTTTGAAATCTGACCGTTGGAACACGTGTCAGTTCCTTAGTGACCAAGGGTCATTTCGGGCAAATCAGATCGGGTTGCCTAGTGGCTATAAATAGCCCACCCCCTACAACCAAAAACGGTTGGCTGCTCAGAGTTAGAGTACGGCTTTTGTCGTTTGAGAGCAACCCACCTCGAAGCCTTTGAGAGAGAATTCCTTGGGAGGATAAAGCCCTAAACACCCAGAGCCAAAGAGTGTTAGGCATCACTTAAGTCTTCCTGTCTGTGTGATCTGAAGACTTATTACACTTGAGGACTGTGAATCCTCTAGCCGGTTAGGCGTCGCGTTCTGAGCATCCAAGAGACATTGTGGATTGCCGGTGAACGAAGTCTGTGAAGGTTTGGGAGTCTACCTTGAAGACTTACCCGAGTGATTGGGCGAGGTCTGTCTGACCTTAGCTCAAGGGGAATACGGTGAGGACTGGGTGTCCTGAGCTGCATGTTCAGGACTGGGTGTCCGGGACTATGTGTCCTAAGGTTTAAATACCTAGCCGCCCTAACCAGACGTACAGTTGTCACAGCAACTGGAACTGGTCCAACAAATCATTGTTTTCAACGAGTCACTGGTTTCATCTTCCCTTCCCTTTACTTATTGTTACTCCTTATGAAGTCATTGTATGTTTGCACTATCTTTTGTCTTCACTGAGTGACTGCGTGTTCTGTATGGCTTCATAATATCTTCCTACCTGATCCTTGCTACATTGCTACTATTAAGTCATTGTGCTCTCACTCTATTGAATACTTGACTATGGCTTGCCTAGTGTAGTCTATCTTCCGCTGTAGGGTAATAGGTTCATTTCTATCATTTGTCTTCATAACTTCCACGTATTGAAGACTTTCATAAAAATCGCCTATTCACCCCTCTCTAGTCGATATAACGCACTTTTAGCATGTGTGTGTATGTGTGTATGTGTGCGGCCCCGTACGCCGCCGCCCCGTATGTACGAGCGGGGGTGCCGGCGTACAGGGCGGGGGCGGCGGCGTACGTACGGGCGGGGGCGCCGCCATACGGGCCGGGTGCGACGACGACGGACGACGGTGTGGCGGGTATACGCGAGAGCGAGAGATGTATGGGACCGCGGTGGGACGATGATGGACGGCGGCGCGCGGCGTTCGCGGCGGCGGCGCGAGACGGCGACGACGACGGGCGGCGGCGGGGACAGCGACGACGACGACGGACGACGGGCGACGAGCGGCGAGGACGGGTTCGAGCGGCGCGCGAGAGGTTGGAGACGAAAGAAGTGGGAAGATCTAACTGAATTTTCGTAAGTGTTGTATATATAGGAGAGGCCTTTAGTACCGGTTGGAGCCACCAACCGGTACTAAAGGCCAACTTTGGCCAGGCCAAGAGGAGGGAAGAGCAGGCCTTTAGTACCGGTTGGTGGTTCCAACCGGTACTAAAGGGTGGTCTTTAGTACCGGTTGGAGCCACCAACCGGTACTAAAGGCCTCGCGCTGCCACCCCAAAGTTTAGTCCCACCTCGCCGGGCGAAGGGCAGCCGCACTGGTTTATAAACCCAGCCACGGCTACCTCTTCGAACTCCTCTATATAGCAGGCTTCTGGGCCTAATTAATTAGGGCGCGCTGCCCTATGAGCCTGCTGGCCCTTCTGGGCCTGCATTTGCACACCCTAGGTCTGGCAGGCCCACTAGGCAGCGTGCCAACAAATTTTTTATATAGTTTTTTCTTTTCTGCATTATTTATTTTCTTCTATTTATTTTGAGTAGTTTTTTATATAGTTTTTTCTTTTCTGCATTATTTATTTTCTTCTATTTATTTTTGAGTAATTTTTTTGTATAGTTTTTTTATTTTCTGCATTATTTCTTTTCTTCTATTTATTTTCTTCTGGAAATTAAATGCTGCATACTGAACAATTAGGTAAATGACCGAAAAACAACAAATGATGTCAGAACATGTTGGAAATTGATGACGTTGCTTTGAATGCTGCATACTGAACACAAAAGAAGTCCGGAGTTCAAATAAGTTTAAGAAACATTGAAGTGACCGTGTAACAGATGAGTTCTCGTCCGAAACCCTGATACTCCGAAAGAGTGTGTCCAGTTTGTACACGAAGTGCGTCCAGTTTTTGCCGTGACCCTCTCTACTCTTTCGCGCATGCTATGCGGGTGATATGATGATACCATGCCAAGTTTCAACATTTTCAGGATTCATTTTGTAGTGATTTTCAATTTCACGGTCATTTAGCTCTCTAAACAATTAGGTAAATGACCGAAAAACAACAAATGATGTCAGAACATGTTAGAAATTGATGACGTCACTTTGAATGCTGCATACTGAACACAAAAGAAGTCCGTAGTTCAAATAAGTTTAAAAAACATTGAAGTGGCCGTGTAACAGATGAGTTCTTGTCCGAAACCCTGATACTTCGAAAGAGTATGTCCAATTTGTACATGAAGTGCGTCCAATTTTTTCCGTGACCCTCTCTACTCTTTCGCGCATGCTATGCGGGTGATATGATGATACCATGCCAAGTTTCAACATTTTCAGGATTCATTTTGTAGTGATTTTCAATTTCATGGTCATTTATCTCTCTAAACAATTAGGTAAATGACCGAAAAACAATAAATGATGTCAGAACATGTTGGAAATTGATGACTTTGCTTTGAATGCTGCATACTAAACACAAAAGAAGTCCGGAGTTCAAATAAGTTTAAAAAACATTGAAGTGGCCATGTAACAGATGAGTTCTCGTTCGAAACCCTGATACTCTGAAAGAGTTTGTCCAGTTTGTACACAAAGTGCGTCTAGTTTTTGCCGTGCCCTCTCTACTCTTTCGCGCATGCTATGCGGGTGATATGATGATACCATGCCAAGTTTCAACATTTTCAGGATTCATTTTGTAGTGATTTTCAATTTCACGGTCATTTAGCTCTCTAAACAATTAGGTAAATGACCGGAAAACAACAAATGATGTCAGAACATGTTGGAAATTGATGACGTCACTTTGAATGCTGCATACTGAACACAAAAGAAGTCCGTAGTTCAAATAAGTTTAAAAAACATTGAAGTGGCCGTGTAACAGATGAGTTCTCGTCCGAAACCCTGATACTTCGAAAGAGTATGTCCAATTTGTACACGAAGTGCGTCCAGTTTTTTCCGTGACCCTCTCTACTCTTTCACGCATGCTATGCGGGTGATATGATGATACCATGCCAAGTTTCAACATTTTCAGAATTCATTTTGTAGTGATTTTCAATTTCACGGTCATTTAGCTCTCTAAACAATTAGGTAAATGACCGAAAAACAACAAATGATGTCAGAACATGTTGGAAATTGATGACTTTGCTTTGAATGCTGCATACTAAACACAAAAGAAGTCCGGAGTTCAAATAAGTTTAAAAAACATTGAAGTGGCCATGTAACAGATGAGTTCTCGTCCGAAACCCTGATACTCTGAAAGAATTTGTCCAGTTTGTACACAAAGTGCGTCCAGTTTTTGCTGTGACCCTCTCTACTCTTTCGCGCATGCTATGCGGGTGATATGATGATA
>NC_041382.1:674042607-674043014 GCF_002162155.2 Triticum dicoccoides | reverse complement strand
CAAGTTTCAACATTTTCAGGATTCATTTTGTAGTGATTTTCGATTTCACGGTAATTTAGCTCTCTAAACAATTAGGTAAATGACCGAAAAACAACAAATGATGTCAGAACATGTTGGAAATTGATGATGTCGCTTTGAATGCTGCATACTAAACACAAAAGAAGTCCGGGGTTCAAATAGGTTTAAAAAACATTGAAGTGGCCATGTAACAGATGAGTTCTCGTCCGAAACCCTGATACTCTGAAAGAGTTTGTCCAGTTTGTACATGAAGTGCGTCCATTTTTTGCCGTGACCCTCTCTACTCTTTCTCGCATGCTATGCGGGTGATGTGATGATACCATGCCAAGTTTCAACATTTTCAAGATTCATTTTATAGTGATTTTCAATTTCACGGTCATTTAGCTCTC
>NC_041382.1:674041474-674042597 GCF_002162155.2 Triticum dicoccoides | reverse complement strand
GAATTTGTCCAGTTTGTACACAAAGTGCGTCCAGTTTTTGCTGTGACCCTCTCTACTCTTTCGCGCATGCTATGCGGGTGATATGATGATACCATGCCAAGTTTCAACATTTTCAGGATTCATTTTGTAGTGATTTTCAATTTCACGGTCATTTAGCTCTCTAAACAATTAGGTAAATGACCGAAAAACAATAAATGATGTCAGAACATGTATGAAATTGATGACGTTGCTTTGAATGCTGCATACTAAACACAAAAGAAGACTGGAGTTCAAATAAGTTTAAAAAACATTGAAGTGGCCATGTAATTGATGAGTTCTCATCCGAAACCCTAATACTCTGAAAGAGTTTGTCCAGTTTGTACACGAAGTGCGTCCAGTTTTTGCCGTGACCCTCTCTACTCTTTCGCGCATGCTATGCGGGTGATATGATGATACCATGCCAAGTTTCAACATTTTCAGGATTGATTTTGTAGTGATTTTCAATTTCACTGTCATTTAGCTCTCTAAACAATTAGGTAAATGACCGAAAACAACAAATGATGTCAGAACATGTTGGAAATTGATGACGTCCCTTTGAATGCTGCATACTAAACACAAAAGAAGTCCGGAGTTCAAATAAGTTTAAAAAACATTGAAGTGGCCATGTAACAGATGAGTTCTCGTCCGAAACCCTGATACTCTGAAAGAGTTTGTCCAGTTTGTACACGAAGTGCGTCCAGTTTTTGCCGTGACCCTCTCTACTCTTTCGCGCATGCTATGCGGGTGATATGATGATACCATGCCAAGTTTCAACATTTTCAGGATTTATTTTGTAGTGATTTTCAATTTCACGGTCATTTAGCTCTCTAAACAATTAGGTAAATGACCGAAAAACAACAAATGATGTCAGAACATGTTGGAAACTGATGACGTCGCTTTGAATGCTGCATACTGAACACAAAAGAAGTCCAGAGTTCAAATAAGTTTAAAAACATTGAAGTGGCCGTGTAACAGATGAGTTCTCGTCCGAAACCCTGATACTCCGAAAGAGTATATCCAGTTTGTACACGAGGTGCGTCTAGTTTTTGACGTGACCCTCTCTACTCTTTCGCACATGCTATGCGGGTGATACGATGATACCATG
>NC_041382.1:674040950-674041357 GCF_002162155.2 Triticum dicoccoides | reverse complement strand
CAAGTTTCAACATTTTCAGGATTCATTTTGTAGTGATTTTCGATTTCACGGTAATTTAGCTCTCTAAACAATTAGGTAAATGACCGAAAAACAACAAATGATGTCAGAACATGTTGGAAATTGATGATGTCGCTTTGAATGCTGCATACTAAACACAAAAGAAGTCCGGGGTTCAAATAGGTTTAAAAAACATTGAAGTGGCCATGTAACAGATGAGTTCTCGTCCGAAACCCTGATACTCTGAAAGAGTTTGTCCAGTTTGTACATGAAGTGCGTCCATTTTTTGCCGTGACCCTCTCTACTCTTTCTCGCATGCTATGCGGGTGATGTGATGATACCATGCCAAGTTTCAACATTTTCAAGATTCATTTTATAGTGATTTTCAATTTCACGGTCATTTAGCTCTC
>NC_041382.1:674040340-674040723 GCF_002162155.2 Triticum dicoccoides | reverse complement strand
GAATTTGTCCAGTTTGTACACAAAGTGCGTCCAGTTTTTGCTGTGACCCTCTCTACTCTTTCGCGCATGCTATGCGGGTGATATGATGATACCATGCCAAGTTTCAACATTTTCAGGATTCATTTTGTAGTGATTTTCAATTTCACGGTCATTTAGCTCTCTAAACAATTAGGTAAATGACCGAAAAACAATAAATGATGTCAGAACATGTATGAAATTGATGACGTTGCTTTGAATGCTGCATACTAAACACAAAAGAAGACTGGAGTTCAAATAAGTTTAAAAAACATTGAAGTGGCCATGTAATTGATGAGTTCTCATCCGAAACCCTAATACTCTGAAAGAGTTTGTCCAGTTTGTACACGAAGTGCGTCCAGTTTTTG
>NC_041382.1:673986542-674039758 GCF_002162155.2 Triticum dicoccoides | reverse complement strand
CAACATTTTCAGGATTCATTTTGTAGTGATTTTCAATTTCACGGTCATTTAGCTCTCTAAACAATTAGGTAAATGACCGAAAAACAACAAATGATGTCAGAACATGTTGGAAATTGATGACGTCGCTTTGAATGCTGCATACTAAACACAAAAGAAGTCCGGAGTTCAAATAAGTTTAAAAAAACATTGAAGTGGCCATGTAACAGATGAGTTTTCGTCCGAAACCCTGATACTCTGAAAGAGTTTGTCCAGTTTGCACACGAAGTGCGTCCAGTTTTTGCCGTGACCCTCTCTACTCTTTCGCGCATGCTATGCGGGTGATATGATGATACCATGCCAAGTTTCAACATTTTCAGGATTCATTTTGTAGTGATTTTCAATTTCACGGTCATTTAGCTCTCTAAACAATTAGGTAAATGACCGAAAAACAACAAATGATGTCAGAACATGTTGGAAATTGATGACGCCGCTTTGAATGCTTCAAATAAGTTATTAAAAATAAAAAAGAGGTGCAATGCTGGTTAATTTGCTTCAAGCCATTCGGAATAGTGTAGACTACACTGCACATAGCTCAGTGCAATCTATGCTATTCCGCAAGGCTTGAAGCTAATCAACATGTAGGTGAGCATTGCAACTCTTCGTCATTGTCTGTGCACTCACGGCTTATAAACCGCTCATACTGCCTCTCTCTTGACGAGGTGGGACTAAAAATCAGCTTACAAAGAAACTCTAGTACCGGTTCATGGCATGAACCGGTACTAAAGGTCTTCGTGGGGGCCGCAGACTGACCATAGCCTGACACAGCCTCATTAGTACCGGTTCGTGGCATGAACCGGTACTAAAGGTTACCCACGAACCGGTACTAATGATGCCCGCCCGCCTAGCCGTTGGAACCGGCACTAATGGTCACATTAGTGCCGGCTCAAATTCAAACCGGCACTAATGTGCTTCACATTTGACCATTTTTCTACTAGTGTTAATGGAATTGCTCATAGTGTCGCTCATCAGATTCTTACATCAAATGTAGAACCTGACATATGTTGTTTTGCTTCAGCTCATAGAAACATTACTTGCCCTGTAGTTTCTCTCCTCTCTAATTTCCAGTTTGAGGGCTTTGTAATCCATGCTGTACGTTGCTATTGAACTGAGCTGAACGGAAAGTTTAGCGCTTTGTGCACCTTTTGTTGTTAAAAAAAAAAGCTAGCTGTCTATGGTAGTGTATCAGTGGGCGTCTCATATTTTTTTTATTAAGCAGCTTGTCTCCTTTGATATAAAGTACGTTTTTTTTACGGTTCCTTTGATACTGACATAACTGTAATAATCCTACAACATTGAACGACGAGAAGAGATCAAGCGGGATGATGTCAAGGTAGTAACAAAAGAATGGACAAGGACGTCCGGACTGCGTGCGACGTACTGCTAGGTGCGGATCAGCGGCATGCCAAAGCCGGAAACCCCCATCCATCATCCCGTCCCGTACGTGGTTAATCAACGGATTTAACTTGTAGCCCACGTCGCTTGCGCGAGGGCCGAGAATTGAAGTCTAGCGTAGGCGTATGGCGTAGCGCGTAGCACGGGCCACACGTGATAGCGATGCAGCACAAGCTGGTGCATTCACGCCCATGTATAAACGCCGTGCACCTACCGCGTCCGTGGTCGGCCGAGCAGGAGAAGAAGCTTGTCGATCGAGTCAAGGACGCACGCACGTACGTACGTAGGACGAACATGTACTGTTTTTCTTTTTTTGCGTCGAGACAAACACGGGCTGTACCAGGCGCATGCAGGTGCGCTCGTCGACAAGAAAGTACGTACGTCCAACGCATGTACCGCTACAGTACAATACAAGTATAATCCCATCCGTGCGTCCAACAAAAACCTTTTCTCTGGCCTAGCTGTCCAGCGGAGACCTTGTCACCTTGATCGAAGCAAGGTCATGGATAGGAGGGGTGGTGGTGATTTAAGCGGGTAACGTGCGGGCAGGGTGGTGTGTGTCAGCGTGGAAAAGCGGGGGAGACCGAGGGTGCACCGCCGGGCCGGGCGGGCCGAGCCCCGAAGTGGACGGCCGCGGACGCGGACGCGGGGATGGGCACAGTGGGGGTGGGCAGGGAAAGCGGGTGTACGTGCGCGCGCAAGTACCAGGACCACGCCGATTCATGCCAGTTCCCGCAATAAACAACAGAGAGAAAGGGGAGGGCGAAATGATGGTGATCGCAGCGGCAGCACGGGCCTGACTGACTCAGCGATGGCCCGCCCGCCCGCGCGCGCGCTGTTTGGATTTCCTTTTCTTGGCAGGTACGATAGGCTAGCCGGCCCATGCCGTGCTCCCTCCCCCGATCGACCGCTCGCCGGCTCGCTCGCTGCTTGCTGTGGCCTGTGGCCTGGCTAGTGTAGAGATCTCGCTGCCGGATCCTCTGGCCCGGGCGCGCGGATGCATGCTGCACCGCGTGCTGGCTGGCTGGCTGGCTCGCCGCCGGGCTCTCACGTCCTACCGCGCATGCTCTGCCTCGTTGCATGTGATGGCTCCCAGCTCCCAGGTGCCTGCCGCCTGCCGGCTACACACAGCCATACCTTCCCCGTCTCGTTCGTTGGAAACCAAGATAGGCATGCAGCGGTGGCTTGGGATATACTCTTGGGAGTACCAGGCAGCTGCCATCGGATAAGCACAACGACATCGCCCGTGCTCTCTTTCGCTGCATGGATGTTCTACGGAGTACGGACTCCGGTAAGGTTTTTTCCTTTTTGCCATTTTTTGTCAAGTAGGGGAAAAAAAGACATGTGCATGCTCGCCTGTTTGCAACAAACAGGGAGAAGCCGGAACCCCAAAACAAGACACGACACGCCTGCTAACTACTCATGGTTCTGGATAACTCTTGGCCGCAGAGTCATGGCCCTCTGTGTGACATTCTGACCTCTATGAGGTCATTGTCGTGTCATTGAAGATGTGGCGATTCGTTTCTTTCAAGATGTTCGACATGATGCAGATAAGGAAACCATTGCAATGGCAGTTTTGATTGTTATCGATGTCTTCAATAACCCATCACATTAAGCAGTGCCGTGGCTAGGGTTTAAAGTCGGGGTGGTTCAATGGACACATCCCCCCACCCCCCAAATGCAACAGGCCAACATATTAGTATTTAGTCTCAATTTAAACAAATCATAATCAATTGATACAAGGCTAAAACATTTGAGAATTTTTTCCCGTAAAAAACATTTCATTGTTTTTTCAGAAACCTTGCCCCAGCCTTGGATTAGAGAGCAGGTTTGCACTAAGTTCAGAAAAAAGAGAGAGCAGGTTTGCACTTACACATCGGCGTCAGAGCTGCCGCAAACCGTCGGCGCCTCTACCTCCATGGCTCCGAATGCCAGCGTCGCCCGTTTGCCATTGGACACATCGCACGCCGCCGGCCGCCTGCTCTAATTGGCCTGGTCATGATCTCCTGTTGCCTTGTGGACTTTAGAGATTGGGAACGACGTTGCCGTACCACTGTAACAGGAAAACTATTCCAGTTTCAAGCAAACCGAACTGGTACTGATTGAACATTGGGCCAATGAGCAAACCACCAAGCTGGCACATATGCGCTTTGGGCTTGAACAATTAGTAGAGCGCTGTTTTATTTCTTGTCTGTAGGCTTGAACGCTACTACCTAGTACTACGTCCTAATTTACTAGTCCTACTTGTATTTTGTGTCATATTTTGACCATAAATTTAACTAACAAAATGTAAGTTATATGTAACAAAAATAATATCGTTGGAAAATACATTCAAGTATGAATCAAACAACATAATTTTTGTGACATGCATTAATATTTTGCTAGTCAAATCTATGCTCAAAATTTGGCACAAAATACAAAGGGATTGATAAACCAGGACGGAGGTAGTAGTTTTCTTATGGGCCAAAGTATATCTAAGTGGGGTGGTGGAAAAATTCTAGGGTGGTCATGTTGGGTTCTATGGTAGGGTGCGTCGATTGCAAATTAAAAATTTCTACCCGCAGAATCAGGAACATGTTACGAGAGATGGATCGCAGATCATTACCACTAGATGCGCAGTGTCGTGCAGCGGAAGTAGAGTCGGGGCAGTGCTTCTCAGGAGTCGTCTCCTCGATCTACCACGTAGCCGATCTGATCCCATGAACAGGTTCGCCGAAGAGGCGCAAGTCACTGCCTTTAATGGTATCCATGCGTGCAGGAGGAACACCGTGCGACGGACTGCTAGGTATGATCACACAGCCGGCGACGAGTGGAGGTGGCTAATTGCAACACATGCAAATCCCTAATGACAGTGCCGAAGCGACCCCAAAATGAGTGTGACGCACCTCCACTATATATAGGCATCCGTCGCTGGCTCAACACTTGGGCCTCGCATGTATCCTAAACCCCAAAGTCTGTTCGGCCTAGATCCGAGTCCGAGTAGGATCAGATCTAACTCGTGGAGTCGGTTTTGGCCTCACGGATTCCTTCCCTTAAGCGTGCGACCCCTTAGGTTTGAGTCGGCTTGGTCGCAGGCCAGATCACCTCCGGCCTACTCGGCTGGTAGCGGCCTCTAGCAAGGTGTGCCGACCACCAGGTAGACAATGAAGCCAGTTGGCGAACATGTACAACATGTCACACTTCTATTCCCTTTGCGACACGATATATGTTGTCAGGCTCAAGGCGAGTCTATCATCCTTGTGCTAGCCCAACCTTTTTCTCGTTCCAGTGATACCGACCACAAACCAGACTATCTCATAATTTTTGTCGTATGGCCATGCTTATCCAGGTCGGATCACACAAGGGGCACAGAGTATATCTCTCCTGATCGAAGGGGAAAATCCCATCTTGCTTGACCATGTTTCACAACATGGATCTGGTCAAGTCCGAAACCTATCTTTACAACTACCAAGTTATGGAGTAGCGTTTGGTTGGCCCAAAGCAGGTCTGTCACCATCCCGAGTACATGCGCCAGCTCGGGCTTAGGACATAAAACGTATGTTGTACTAGAGACTCACAGATGACCTATCCATGCGTGCCATAGTCGGGTCTGTCTGACTCAGACCTTATCCGGACTCGGATCCGACTATGTCGAATTGGATCAGATCTTCTCGAGCCCATATTATCCGGTTAGCATCCAATGCTCCATGGCGAGTGTAGGATCGAAAGTATGTCTAGAGGGGGGGTGATTAGACTACTTGACCAAATAAAAACTTAACCTTTTTCTAATTTTAGTTCTTGGCAAGTTTTAGCTATTGTAGGACAAGTCAAGCAATCATCACACAATTCAAGCAAGCATACAAAGAGTATATTGGCAGCGGAAAGTAAAGCATGCAACTTGCAAGAATGTAAAGGGAAGGGTTTGGAGAATTCAAACGCAATTGGAGACACGGATGTTTTTCCCGTGGTTCGGATAGGTGGTGCTATCCTACATCCATGTTGATGGAGACTTCAACCCACAAAGGGTAACAGTTGCGCGAGTCCACGGAGGGCTCCACCCACGAAGGGTAATGGTTGCGCGAGTCCACGGAGGGCTCCACCCACGAAGGGTCCACGAAGAAGCAACCACCCATGAAGTGTCCACGAAGAAGCAACCTTGTCTATCCCACCATGGCCATCGCCCACGAAGGACTTGCCTCACCAGCGGTAGATCTTCATGAAGTAGGCGATCTCCTTGCCCTTACAAACTCCTTGGTTCAACTCCACAATCTTGTCGGAGGCTCCCAAGTGACACCTAGCCAATCTAGGAGACACCACTCTCCAAGAAGTAACAAATGGTGTGTTGATGATGAACTCCTTGCTCTTGTGCTTCAAATGATAGTCTCCCCAACACTCAACTCTCTCTCATAGGATTTGGATTTTGTGGAAAGAAGATTTGAGTGGAAAGCAACTTGGGGAAGGCTAGAGATCAAGATTCATATGGTAGGAATGGAATATCTTGGTCTCAACACATGAGTAGGTGGTTCTCTCTCAGAACATATGAGTTGGAATTGTGTATGTGTTCTGATGGCTCTCTCCACGAATGAAGAGGAGGTGGAGGGGTATATATAGCCTCCACACAAAATCCAACCGTTACACACAGTTTTCCAATCTCGGTGGGACCGAATCAACAAACTCGGTCGAACCAAAAAGGTAAACCTAGTGACCGTTAGAGATTTTCGGTGGGACTGACATGCAACTCGGTAGGACCGATATGGTTAGGGTTTGGGCATAACATAATCTCGGTGAGACCGATTACACAAACTCGGTGAGACCGAGTTTGGTAATAAGCTAACTAGAGAGTTGGTCAGGTAAACTCGGTGGGACCGATTTGCTCTTTCGGTGAGACCGAAAAGTTACAAAAGGGAAACAAAGAGTTTACATTGCAATCTCGGTGGGACCGATTCGCTCTTTCGGTGAGACCGAAAAGTTATGAAAGGGAAACAGAGAGTTTGCAATCCCATCTCGGTGAGACCGAGATCCCTATCGGTAGAACCGAATTGCTAGGGTTTGGCAGTGGCTTATGACAAGTGAAACTCGGTGGCGCTGGATAGAAAGAATCGGTAGGACCGAGTTTGGCTTAGGGTTTAGGTCATATGTGGATATGGGAAAGTAGTTGAGGGTTTTGGAGCATATCACTAAGCACATGAAGCAAGAGGCTCATTAAGCAACACCTCATCCCTCCTTGATAGTATTGGCTTTTCCTAAAGACTCAATGTGATCTTGGATCACTAAAATATAAAATGAAGAGTCTTGAGCTTTTGAGCTTGAGCCAATCCTTTGTCCTTAGCATTTAGAGGGTTGCACTTTCACATCCATGCCATGCCAATCATTGAGCTTTCCTGAAATAGTCATCTTGGAATAGCATTAGCTCAATGAGCTATATGTTGTTATGAATTACCAAAACCACCTAGGGATAGTTGCACTTTCAATCTCCCCCTTTTTGGTAATTGATGACAACATATAGATCAAAGCTTCGACAAATGATAATAAGCATGAAATATATCGTCGCTTTGAGAAGTATGTGACAAGTAAGAGCTCCCCCTAAATTTGTGCATATTTAAAATTTGCTTTGGACTGCAAATGCACAAAGAGTTAGAGTCATGGGTTACTCTTCCATGTCACATACATCTTGGTGGAGCGCTTAAAATGATAAGAATGAAATACATGCACTCATCACCAAGAATAGTGAATGATCACATAAGATAGATAAGATGATAATATTAAGCAAACATTAAGTGTAGCTTATGATCAAACACATGATCATCAATGTCTCACGAGAAATGACATAGTATCTCACACAAAAGCAAACAAAGTTCGAAAAACCACCAAATAAAACAAGAGAGAATAAAAGCAACACTCTCTCTCGAAGCCTATGATCTATACATTTTCTCCCCCTTTGGCAACAAGTTACCAAAAAGTTCCTAGAAAATGCATAGTGCTAAGTCGACACTCAGGCTTGATCTTTAGGTGGTGGTGGAGTCCGGAGCACTCCAAGGACAAAGCCTTCTGTAGACGTGGTTGGAGTCGAGGCTGAAGTGGACGCTGGAGCTGGTGGAACTAAGGCTGTAGCTGGTGCAGACGTGGTGGCTCTGGGGTCAGCAACTGGCACTGCAGACGACCTCGGACCTCGTGGCGCTCTAGCAAAGGCATCAGTTGTAGTCTTGCCTCTCCTCTCCTGCATGTCATCCTGGAGCTGCTCCACTGCAGTCTGAATCTCTGTCACTTTGATATCCAAGTCATAGAACTTTTGTTCCATGATCCTCTCTAAGCTTGCCTGGTTCTGAGTTAGGGTGGCTAGTCCTTGCTCAATCCGCAGGGTGGATGCAATCAAGTAACCAAGCTGCTCTTGTTTGGTTTTCAGGAAATATTCAGATGCCTCCTCTTGAGTAGGCATCTTGGCAGCTTTCTCCTTCCTCGCCTTCTCCTTCTTGGCTTGTGCTTGGGCAGATGATGGCTCATTCTCAGTCATGACCACTTGATTATCTTCAAAGTCCGGACGGATGGGCAGGTGTTCCTTGTCCAATAAGTATATGCCTGTGCCCATCTTAGAGTTGATGAGCTCCTGAATCTGTGGGGCATATCCACAACTCCTCTTCTGGTCTGCTGCTGTCCTCTTGATTGTTTCAATCATAAGGCTCATGACTTTGAATTTCTGTGGCACGTCAAAGATATGAAGCAAGTTGATCGCGTGGCCCCTGATCATCTTGTGATCTCCAGACTTGGGCAATAGGATGTGCCTAAGAATCCAGTTGATGGTTGGCAGCCCTGACAGAAGATAGTGTACTGAGCCAAACTTGAACGTATCAAGTGCTTCATTTGGAATCTCCTTGTACATGTTTGACATTGAGTTGTGGTCCATCTTCTTCTTGGCATAAATGTCCAAGACATCGTCATGCTCTTCTGGGGCATTAATCAGCTGAGCCCATTCAGCAACTGTAGACTGGTACCTCGTACCCTCTGACATCCATACAATCCTGCCATCTGGATAGAAATGGGCTGTGGAGTAGAACTGCATGATGAGTTCCTCGTTCCACTTTGTGAGCTTCTGCCCAACAAAGTCCTCTACTCCGCATGCCTTGAAGCTGTCCTGCACTCCAGGGTAGTACTCTTCGTTGTCCTTGATGTATTGCCAATCAACCCATCTCATATCACAGACAATTGGCTTCTTGTCTAGCAGCACTGTCTCATAAAAGTCTTGCTGCTCCTTGGTGTGAAACCTGTAGTCAACTGCAGTCCTTCTCCTTGAAGCATACGGGTCTGCTTCTCTCCACTTCCGGAGCCCTGAATCTCTCCTGAGTTTCATATCCTCAGCCACAGGATGAGCATCGTTGTGGTCTGGGATCTTGGGCTTGAGCTTTCTAAGAGCATTCTCTTCTTCTTCTTCTGCAGCTTCAGGCACTGGGGCCTTGTTCTTCTCAGTAGCTGGGATGCTTCTTGTGTTCCTCTTTGGCTTTGGCTTTGGAGCTGGCTTGGCCTTGGAAGCAGCTGCCGCTGTTCTTATGGCATCACCCATCAGCTTGGGTGCCTTAGGTGCTGGTGCAGCTACCTCTTCTTCTTCCTCCTCATATTCCATGATGGAAGCCTTGCCAAGCACTCTGGCTACAGTTTTCTTCACCCTTTCTTTCCTCTTCTTGCCTTCAGCAGCAACTGGCTCAATGGGAGTGGGCTTCTTAGTTAAAGCTCTGGCCTTTGACATAGGCTGCCTGCCTGCTGGCCTTTTGATCTTCATCCCTGATTTTATGCCCTGTGCTGGCTCAACTCTCTTGGAAGTTGCTTCCTCTTCTGCCACATAATCCTCATCTTCTGAGTTTGAGGTTCTCTTCTTTCTCTGTCTTGTGGCAGCTTTAGGCAGATTGCTAGGGGTGCTCCTGCTGCCATCATCTGAGGAACTTGAGGGACTAGTGCCCTCACTCATCTGCACTTGCTGCTCTGACAAGTTCTGGCTATCACTTTGGTCTGACATGATGCAAACTCTGACTGCTGACCCTGTGAATAGGTTATAGATGAGATAGAGTGGATAAGCATCACAAAATGCAGAGATTTTTGCAAAAGAATAATTCAAAAACTTAGTTTTAGTTTCCCACTGAAAGCATCTCGGGTCTACCGATTTCTAAACTCAGTGATACCGAAGCAGTTTTGGCACCTAAACTAGTGAACTCGGTCAGACCGAGTCACAGTTCGGTGGCACCGAGACTGCTAGGGTTTCACAGAGTTCCAAAATCGGTCACACCGATAAGTAATTCTCGGTCAGACCGAGTCTCACTTGTGCAATGGCATAAGCCAAATCGGTGGGACCGAGTTTTTCAACTCGGTGGGTCCGAGATGGTTTCGGCGGAAACCTAACCCTAAATTTTTCGAATTAAACCTAATCTACGAGTTCATTGACTGGATAGAAGTTTAATAAAATGTGACAAGAATCATGATGATCACAATGTGCTAAGAATCGGATTGGGGAATAGCACAAAGATCGAGTCCATACCCTAGTTCGGCGGAGACTCGCTACGGCGGCAACGGCGGGGTTGAATTTCCGTTGACGGCGACGGAGACCAGCGACTGGAGGGGCTGGCGGCGAGGAGACGATCCGGAGACCAAGTTGGCAGAGCAGGCTATCGCGCGGGCGAAGGGGTTCGGAGAAATTTCCAAATTTTTGCCCGTGACTATATATAGCCCGACCCTGTCGGTGTGACCGAGTGGAACAACTCGGTGGCACCGAGATGCAAAACTGTATACAGTTGTTGCAACTCGGTATGACTGAATGGTTCAAATCGGTTGCACCGAGATCGAAAACCTAGATCAACTTAATGATCTCGGTAGGACCGAAAGTAGGGTATCGGTCAGACCGAGAATCATAAAGAGGTTTTGGAAGTTTAAGTCTATGACGAATCGGGGACTCCGAGCGCTCCTCACACAGAGTGGTTCGAATCTGACTTGATCAAATTTTGTGATGTAGCATGAATAGAGTTTGAGACGAGAAAAGCATAGATAGCTAGAGGAGGTTCTTAGGCATTCTTGTCCATCCACTTGGCAAAAGGAAATAAAACCAAACAATCAAAACAACAAGTGGATGTCCTCGAATGAGTAAAATATGCAACCAGCATGCTCACACAATAAGATGGCAAATGAAATATGTGACAAGGCATGCACAACAAATTCTAGCATCTATCAAGCAATTTGCGATGACAAGGTCATCTATATATGAGTATATTGACTTAGGAGTCAAGTGAGAACACTTGATCATAGGTCATACTCATCGTTTAAGCTCAAGTGGGGTTACCACTTTTACATAAAGCATTGTTGTGTTCACATCTTTAGAGTTGCTTTAGCTCAAGTCTTAGAGTAAAGCTCCCCCTAGATGTGATATCCCCCCTTAGAGGGATGAACTAACCTCGGGTTTTGTCGATGATGACTTCATGTAGATGTTGAAGATGTGGATGCTCAATGTTGATGTAGATCACTTGGAGCTATCCATTTGAGTGAATTGCACTTTCAATACCTACATGGGTTAGTCCCACAAGGAACAAACAAGGATATCCATAGACATAGAGTGATGCACACACACGATGATGTCCATGAAAACTTTTAGGTTACCTTGTCCCTTGTCTTACCAACAAGAGGGTTTGTGACTCCTTGAACTAGTGCAAGATGTGGAAGTTGATTGCACTTGTTCTTGCCAAAATGATAAGAGTGAAGTATGTTGGCGGAGTCACCCTCAAGAACTCTCTAGTTCTTCTTCTTTTGGATCCACACCATCTTGATGGGAATCCTTGGAGTTGTAGTCGTACTTGATGAAGTGGAACTTGAAGTAGTCTTGGGAATCCACTTGACTAAGGTCTTAGGAGCTTCTTCAAATGCATCAATTTTCTCTTGAAGCTTGGCCTTGCCTTTTTGCTTGTAGTCTTATGGTGGAAGATCATCTTGAGCTTGTGTCCCCTTGAAAGAAGTATCATACTTCTCTTGTTGAGGAACAAACTTTGTCTTGGGGTATTGATCTTCTTCCCACTCAACTCCATTGGCATTGAACTTTCGTTCAAAACCAACACCTTGATTCTTCCGGTGCATTCCTTGCTTGTGCACAATTTCCTCGAATTGCTTACTCCCGGCAAGGCTTTTGTACACTCCTTTCTCTATAATTCCCTTCAATAAGCTATTTTCTTGCTCAAGTGTAACTTGGCTAAGAGAATCATTAGTGGAATCAAGAGAACTACTAGAAGCAACAATATTGGATTTAGCATGATCATTGTTACTGCTAGAGGAAGAATCTTTCTTGTTCTTGTTACTAGACTTGACTTGAGGCATGTAAGTGGATAAGAGTAAACGCTTGGCAATGTAAGAACTTTTCTTGCAGAGATCATCATTGATTGCTTTTAAGAACTCATGCTCTTGCTCAAGATTGAGCTTTTCAAAGCGTAATTTCTCATGAGCTCTTAAAAGTTCTCGATGATCTTCGAAGATAGTTTCATGAGCTAACTTAAGAGTGTTTAGTTCTTTAGTTAGAGCCTCAATCTTCTCCTTATCATTGTCATTCGTTTTATCTTGATTAGCATGATTAATTGACGTTTCATCATAGTATTCATCACTAGAGTTGTCAACAAGCAAATCATCACCTAACAAGTCATCTTCATCACTATTGAAATCAACATACTCGGGGTGTGTTACCTTAGGACCTTTGGCCATGAAGCATCTTCCAATTCCTTCATTTGGTGAGTCAAATATGTCGTAGGAGTTGGTTGACACAAGTGCTAGACCGGCAACACCTTCATCTTGAGTATCTTCGGAGTCGGAGTGATAACTTCTCTCGGAGTGGCTGTCGGAGTCGGAGCCAGATACCCATTCACCAACATGAGCTTGATGTCTTCGTTTTGTGTAGCTCCTTGATGATTTTTCCTTCCTTTCCGAATCCTTGCTTCTCCGTGAGTATCTTCGTTCATAACGATCATCTCTACTCCTTCTCTCTCTTGGTGGTGATTCTTTGCTTCTTCTTTTTGGAGAATCTTCTCTTCTCTTGTAGGGAGCCGTACACTCATTGGAATAGTGTCTGGGTCTTCCACAACTGTAGCAGTTTGGCTCTCGACTAGAAGATCTTTTGTCATTGTAGGACCTTGACTTGAAGCTTCTATCTTTGCTTCTACTCTTGTAGAACTTGTTGAAGTTCTTCACCATTAAGCTCAATTCTTCATTGAAGTTTTGTTTCTCACTTGATGATGTAGGGGCTTCACATGAGGCTTTGTAGGCACCACTTGATTTGTTGTGAAGTTCCTCTTTATCCTTAAGTGTCATCTCATGAGCAACAATTCTTCCAATCACCTCCGTTGGCTTGAGATCTTTGTAATTGGGCATCATTTGGATCAATGTGCACACGGTATCATATTTTCCATCCAAGGCTCTTAGAATCTTCTTGATGATGAATCTATCGGTCATCTCTTCACTTCCTAATCCGGCAATCTCATTTGTGACGAGAGCAAGCCTAGAGTACATTTCAGCGACACCTTCACCATCCTTCATTTGAACTTGTCAAGTTGACTTTGAAGCACATCCAACTTGGATTCCTTGACGGAGTCGGTACCTTCGTGCATATCAATCAAAGTGTCCCAAATTTCCTTTGCAGTCTCAAGACGGTTGATTTTGTTGAATTCTTCGGGGCACAATCCGTTGAAGAGAATATCACAAGCTTGAGCATTGTATTGCAACATCTTCAACTCATCCGCAGTAGCTTCATGGTTTGGTTCTTTCCCATCAAAGAAGTCACCTTGCAAACCAACACACATAATAGCCCAAACGGTGGGGTTATGTCCAAGAATATGCATTTTCATTTTATGCTTCCAACTAGCAAAATTAGTACCATCAAAGTAAGGACCTCTACGGTGATAATTTCCCTCGCTAGACACCATACTCTCCTAGGTTGTGAAACCAAGGCTATGACCACCAAAAGCTATGGAGATCAAAGAAAATGGAGACCAAAGCTCTGATACCACTTGTAGGATCGAAAGTATGTCTAGAGGGGGGGTGATTAGACTACTTGACCAAATAAAAACTTAACCTTTTCCCAATTTTAGTTCTTGGCAGATTTTAGCTATTGTAGGACAAGTCAAGCAATCATCACACAATTCAAGTAAGCATGCAAAGCGTATATTGGTAGCGGAAAGTAAAGCATGCAACTTGCAAGAATGTAAAGGGAAGGGTTTGGAGAATTCAAACGCAATTGGAGACACAGATGTTTTTCCCGTGGTTCGGATAGGTGGTGCTATCCTACATCCACGTTGATGGAGACTTCAATCCACGAAGGGTAACGGTTGCGCGAGTCCACGGAGGGCTCCACCCACGAAGGGTAATGATTGCGCGAGTCCACGGAGGGCTCCACCCACGAAGGGTCCACGAAGAAGCAACCACCCATGAAGTGTCCACGAACAAGCAACCTTGTCTATCCCACCATGGCCATTGCCCACGAAGGACTTGCCTCACTAGCGGTAGATCTTCACGAAGTAGGCGATCTCCTTGCCCTTACAAACTCCTTGGTTCAACTCCACAATCTTGTCGGAGGCTCCCAAGTGACACCTAGCCAATCTAGGAGACACCACTCTCCAAGAAGTAACAAATGGTGTGTTGATGATGAACTCCTTGCTCTTGTGCTTCAAATGATAGTCTCCCCAACACTCAACTCTCTCTCATAGGATTTGGATTTTGTGGAAAGAAGATTTGAGTGGAAAGCAACTTGGGGAAGGCTAGAGATCAAGATTCATATGGTAGGAATGGAATATCTTGGTCTCAACACATGAGTAGGTGGTTCTCTCTCAGAACATATGAGTTGGAATTGTGTATGTGTTCTGATGGCTCTCTCCACGAATGAAGAGGAGGTGGAGGGGTATATATAGCCTCCACACAAAATCCAACCGTTACACACAGTTTTCCAATCTCGGTGGGACCGAATCAACAAACTCGGTCGAACCGAAAAGGTAAACCTAGTGACCGTTAGAGATTTTTGGTGGGAGTGACATGCAACTCGGTAGGACCGATATGGTTAGGGTTTGGGCATAACGTAATCTCGGTGAGACCGATTACACAAACTCGGTGAGACCGAGTTTGGTAATAAGCTAACTAGAGAGTTGGTCAGGTAAACTCGGTGGGACCGATTTGCTCTTTCGGTGAGACCGAAAAGTTACAAAAGGGAAACAAAGAGTTTACATTGCAATCTCGATGGGACCGATTCGCTCTTTCGGTGACCGAAAAGTTATGAAAGGGAAACAGAGAGTTTGCAATCCCATCTCGGTGAGACCGAGATCCCTATCGGTAGAACCGAATTGCTAGGGTTTGGCAGTGGCTTATGACAAGTGAAACTCGGTGGCGCTGGATAGAAAGAATCGGTAGGACCGAGTTTGGCTTAGGGTTTAGGTCATATGTGGATATGGGAAAGTAGTTGAGGGTTTTGGAGCATATCACTAAGCACATGAAGCAAGAGGCTCATTAAGCAACACCTCATCCCTCCTTGATAGTATTGGCTTTTCCTAAAGACTCAATGTGATCTTGGATCACTAAAATATAAAATGAAGAGTCTTGAGCTTTTGAACTTGAGCCAATCCTTTGTCCTTAGCATTTAGAGGGTTGCACTTTCACATCCATGCCATGCCAATCATTGAGCTTTCCTGAAATAGTCATCTTGGAATAGCATTAACTCAATGAGCTATATGTTGTTATGAATTACCAAAACCACCTAGGGATAGTTGCACTTTCAGCGAGTGACACCAAGCCATCCACCGTGTCATATGCTAGTCTAGTCGGCTGCATGTCTACACAGCCCTTTTGACTAGGAACCTTTTAGGACAGTCATCATACAATACATAGTCCCACAAACAAGTCACGTACTTGCTGATACACATATGTCCAACCCATGGATTATGGGGTACCCAGGGTCAAACAACCACGAGGGTCCAAGAGAGCGTCGTGGAGAAGAGGAAAAGTAACAGTGAAGAAAGGAGCTCCGGGAGGCAGTCATCGGTTTGCCTCCTTCTAGGACGGGCTGCCCGGAAAGGAGTCTATGGATGTTTTGGCTAGTTCGGATGGTGAGTGATACGTCTCCAACGTATCTATAATTTATGAAGTATTCATGCCATGTTTACAATAGTTTTATTTGATTTTGGTATGATTTGATTAGAACTAACCGGACTGATGTTGTTTTCAGCAGAACTACCGTGGTGTTGTTTTTGTGCAGGAATAAAACTTCTCGGAATGCGATGAAAATCAACGGAGATTTTTTTTGGAAAATATAAAAACTACTGGAACAAAAATCTATCGGAGGGGAGTCCTGTGGGCGCCACGAGGGTGGGGGGTGTGCCCACCCCCTGGGCGCGCCCCTGTGCCTCGTGGACTACCCGTGGGGCCCCCTAACTTGTTCTCGGCGCCAACCACTACCTGTTTAGAAGATGGAGAGATTTACGGGAAATCAATCACAGTGGGAGTTAACTAGGAAGATAATAAATGTGATGCCAACTATTGAGATCCGAAACTAGCGTGCAAAACGCAGTCGTGCGCGTGCACCAGGAAACATTTGCGGACGTGCCGGAAAAATGTGTGCGCGACACGGCATGCTCTATAGTGGCTATTTTTTAAGAATGCTCTATTGTGGCTGTTGTTCTGTATGCTAGTTAACCGGTGGTGGGTCCCCATCTAAGCCTATAAGGAAACGCTGATGTGGCAATGCTGCCGAGGTGGATAGGCTGCATGTGAAGAGAAATAGGTTAGTGGGGATGAACTATTTAGGTATTATAGATACCCAAACCTTCATAAATAAACCTACATCGGAAGTTCCAGCGCCGCAAGCCTCTGTAGCCATGAGAAATCAATCTAGGCCCTCTCTGGCACCCTGTCGTAGGGGGCCATCATCACCGGAGGCTATGGAGGAGGATCCCGGAGGGGACATCATCACCATGAAGGCCAAGGACCAGAGGGAGAACCTCTCCCCATCTAGGGGGGAGGCCATGGAGGAGGAAGCACAAGGGGGAGAACCTCTCCTCCTCTCTCTCGGTGGCACCGGAGTGCCATCGGGAGGGGAATCATTGCCGCGATGATCGTCTTTGAGGGAGTCCTGGATTAGGGGGTATCCGGAAAGCCGGACTATATCCTTTGGCCGGACTGTTGGACTATGAAGATACAAGATTGAAGACTTCGTCCCGTGTCCGGATGGGACTCTCCTTAGCGTGGAAGGCAAGCTTGGCAATACGGATATGTATATCTCCTTCCTTGTAACCGACTCTATGTAACCCTAGCCCCCTCCGGTGTCTATATAAACCGGAAGGGTTTTAGTCCGTAGGACAACATACAATCATACCATAGGCTAGCTTCTAGGGTTTAGCCTCTTCGATCTCGTGGTAGATCAACTCTTGTACTACTCATATTATCAAGAACAATCAAGCAGGACGTAGGGTATTACCTCCATCCAGAGGGCCCGAACCTGGGTAAAACATCATGTCCCCTGCCTCCTGTTACCATCCGCCTTAGACGCACAGTTCGGGACCCCCTACCCGAGATCCGCCGGTTTTGACACCGACATTGGTGCTTTCATTGAGAGTTCCTCTGTGTCGTCATTGTTAGGCTTGATGGCTCCTTCAATCATCGATAGCGATGCACTCCAGGGGGAGACTTTTCTCCCCGGACGGATATTTGTATTCGGCAGCTTCGCACTGCAGGCCAACTCGCTTGGCCATCTGGAGCAGATTGAGAGTTACGCCCCTGGCCACCAGGTCAGGTTTAGAAGCTTAAACTACACGGCCGACATCCGTGGAGACTTGATCTTCGACGGATTCGAGCCCCTGCCGAGTGCGCCGCACGGTCATGATGAGCATGATTTAGCTCTACCATCGGACAGTGTTCAGGAGACCGCACCGGCAACCTCTCTGACCCTCAATTCAAAGCCAATTGCGCCATCCATGGACGAGTGGATAGACCCCGCCACGGAGGCCGCATTCTCAGCGGCAATCGAGCCGAGTATCGACCTTACCCTTCATGAGAGCCGTGACGCCAAACTACCGGATTCTTCCCCGGCTATGGACTCCGAACTGCCTGCGCCCGTGCCTATTGAATCCGACTGGGCGCCGATCATGGAGTTCACCTCCGCGGATATCTTTCAGCACTCGCCCTTCGGCGACATACTGAACTCATTAAGGTCTCTCTCCTTGTCAGGAGAGTCCTGGCCAAACTATGTCCGGCAGGATTGGGATGCGGATGACGAGGAAATTCGCCGCCCACCCACCACCCACTTAGTAGCCACTGTCGACGATTTGACCGACATGCTCGACTTCGACTCCGAAGACATCGACGGTATGGACGACGATGTAGGAGACGAACAGGAACCACTGCCCACAGGGCACTGGACGCCCACTTCATCATATGATGTATACATGGTGGACACACCCAAAGAAAACGACGACGAGGAACGAAAGGACGCAGTGAAGGATTGTTCCCTCGAGAAGCAGTCAAAGAGGCGGCGTAAGCACCGCTCTAAATCCTGCCTCGGCAGAAGCAACGATCATCTAGACCCAGCGATAGAGTAGGGTGAGCCAGCAGACGACAAACACGGCATTGAACCATTGTCCAACCACGGCAACACGGAGAATCAAACCGAACAAACCGACTCCGGCGAAGATAATAGTCCGGATGACATCACACCGGACAGGCACCCGGAGCAATAGAATACCCATCAAAGGCTTGTCGCCACTGCGAGGAGTCTGAAAAAGCAGAAGCAAAAGGCTCAGGGCTGCACAAGACGCACTCAGAATTAGATGGAGCGAAGTACTCAACACTACAGCAAAGTACGGCGGTAGTCGCCACACAAAGAGATACCCGAAGTGAAAGTTGCTACCTGAATTCGATGAGGAGGCCTTAGATCCCCCGCAATCAAAAAACAAAACAGCCATCCGGTTGGATAGACGACCTCGTGGCCAACATAGAGTGGCAAACGACGCCGCACACATGCCAATACGCGATCCACGTGAGGGCTCGCATCAAAAGGACGGCGCAACCAGATCCATCTACAGGCCAAGCAAGCGCGCTCCAGCACGCAATGCAACACAACAAAAATCCGAACACCACATTACACCCAAATACAGGGGTGCTGCACACCCTCTATGTTTCACCGATGAGGTGCTGGACCATGAATTCCAGAGGGATTCAAACCCGTAAACATAGAGGCGTATGACGGAACGACAGACCCTGGGGTCTGGATTGAGGAATACATCCTCCATATCCACATGGCTCGAGGAGACGATCTCCACGCCATCAAGTACTTACCCTCAAGCTCAAAGGGCCAACTCAGCACTGGCTTAAAAGCCTCCCCGAAAACTCCATTGGAAGCTGGGAAGAGCTCGAAGACGCTTTTCGGGCAAATTTTCAAGGGACCTATGCCCGACCACCGGATGCAGACGAATTAAGTCATATAACTCAACAGCCCGAAGAGTCAGCCCGAAAGCTTTGGAACAAGTTTCTCACTAAAAAGAACCAAATAGTCGACTGTCCAGACGCCGAAGGCTTAGCAGCTTTCAAGCACAGCGTTCGAGACGAATGGCTTGCCAGACACCTCGGCCAAGAAAAGCCGAGAACAATGGCAGCATTAACAAGCCTCATGGCCCGCTTTTGCGCGGGCGAGGACAGCTGGTTAGCCTGATGCAGCACCAACGACCCAAGTACATCCGAAGTCAGGGACGGAAACGGGAAGCCACGACGCAACAAAAACAAGCGCCGGAATAAAGAAGACAACCCGAAGAGCACGGCGGTAAACGCCGGATTCAGAAGCTCTCGGACAGGTTAGCAAAAGCTGCCCTCCAAAGGCAACAGAGACAAACTGTCCAGCCTAAACAAGATTCTGGACAAAATATGTTAGATCCACAGCACCCCCGATAAACCTGCAAATCATACCCATAGAGAATGTTGGGTCTTCAAGCAGTCCGGCAAGCTCAATGCCGAACACAAGGGGCAGGATACACCAAGCGAAGACGAGGACGAGCCTCGCAAGCAAAGCACTGGGGAACAGAAAAAATTCCCACCAGAAGTCAAAACAGTAAACTTGTTACATGTGATGAAGGGGAGAAACAAAGCGGCACTCCTAGAGACACATGCCCCAGGGCCTATCACCGCGGAGTTCTGCCACTGGTCGTCCAAACCGATCACCTTTGATCATCGGGATTACTCGGCAAGTATCCGGCATGCAGGATGGGCTGCCTTGATATTAGACCCGATAATTAACGAATACCACTTCGCACGAGTCCTGATGGACGGCGGCAGTAGTTTAAACCTGATGTATCAGGACACAGTCCGCAAAATGGGGATAGACCCAACAAAAATCAGCCATAGCAATACTACCTTTAAAGGAGTAACGCCAGGCCCAGAAGCCCATTGTATGGGCTCCCTGCTACTATAGGTTATATTCGGCTTTTCTGATAACTTCCGCAGCGAAAAGTTAACCTTCCACATCGCTCTGTTCTAAAGTGGCTATCAAGCACTACTCGGACGCGAAGCTTTCGCTCGCTTTAACGCAATATCGCATTACACTTCTCTCATACTTAAGATGCCCGGTCCACGTGGCATCATTACAGTAAATGGAAATATTGAGCGCTCCTTGCGCGCGGAAGACCGTGCGGCTGCCTTGGCAGCCGCACACTAAATGGGCTCACCAACTAAAGTATCTGATAGGTCGTTAAGACCATAGACGCGGTTAGACGAGTCCGGTGCAGCTATATGTAATTGATACAGGTTTGATGGCTATACCCCTATAACAATACAAGGGGCTCAACGCACGTAAACAAATAGCAATTAGGCTCAACTTTACTCATCTTGAACTGTACATGGTTTATTTAGTATAACCTACCTTTTGCACGACAACTTTTCAACTAAGTTCCTCTCTTTTTTCAGATGACCATCGTGCTACACCCGTCCACGATACGGCACAATGGAGACACAGGCGCAGACGTGCAACAGGGACCCGTTCCAAGGATTCTTTTTAGATTAAGACCCTGCGTAAACATTTTTTACTGTTTCTTGTTGATACACATCCCCCGGGTTCTCAGTACAATTGAGAAGGATGCTGACGTATTGGCATGTGGCCACGTCAGAATATTGCACGTACCTGGACACCAGGGGCTTCCAAAAAAGGGCACGGTTTAGCCCGGTTTACATCATAAAGACCGAATACCTTAGGGAGTGTTCGGCGTCGCGAGTTTGGCCTTATACGCATCAACTCCGAATCATGTCTTTGGTCAAATGTTGGGTTTGCCCGGCTCCTGTGTTTTGCTACCTTACGTTCCGCTCTATCGGCTAGGGCGGCACCAGGAGAACTACTGCGATTGTGCCCTGGTTCATCCGGACGAGCCCCTCAGTAGAGAAAGCCGAAAACTAACTGTCATGATATAGCGTGAGACTGGTCAACCACTCGATGACCTAGCGGAATCTTCGGGATTCCTCCGCCTTAACGAAGGGCCGTTTCCCGGCCAGGCATGTACGCGCCCCGAATTCGGATGAGCGCGGAGCCACCAGGGGCTATATAGTAGCCCCACTGTCAAACTCATCTGGCTAAGTGAAAGTGTTAAAGCATTATAGTCCGATTGCCTAGTTCGCTGCTCTATCACCTCCTTAATGGACCAAGACGTTGGATCTAGTGTGAACATGCGTCTTCTACGAGCACCCCCGCATTATATGCGTGGGGGCTGAAGCCGATGACTGCCATCTTTCAGGTTGTATACATATATACATAAACGACCGCACAGGAGGCATCAGAGTACTTTCAGGCAAAAGTATAAATACAGCCTTGATAAACTCAATAAAACATTGTTTTTACAATGGGAATACATGTCACTCAAACATAATATTCTTCGAGCACTGAGCCTCTATCGAAAGAGCGCCTTCAAGAACTTCTTCAAAGTAGTGCTCGACAGCCACTCGGCCTATGGCCGAGCTCTGTGCCGCAACAGTGGTGGCATCCATCTCCGCCTAGTAAGTTTTGACACGGGCAAGGGCCATCCGCGAGCCTTCTATGCATGCCGACCTCTTTACAACATCGATGTGTGGCACAACACCAAGGAATTGTTGCACTAAGCTAAAGTAGCTATTCGGCCTTGGCCCTCTCGGCCATAGATGATCCACAACGGACCTCATGGCAAGTCCGGATAATCTATGGAGCTCGGCCCACTCGGCCATTTGCTCATTCAACAGTAGCGGACGGGCTGGAGCATGAAATTGTGACCAAAACAGTTTTCCCACTTCGTGATCTTTCCGATCCTTGAAGTACTCGGCCGCATCAGCAGCACTTGCAGCCAAATCCATGTAGGCGTCCGTAGAACTCCATAGCCGGTCCAGAGGCGCATACTCCAGATCCCCGAACTTAGTCTGCAACAAGAAGGGCTTCCCAGATACAATATCCGCACCTTGATGTAGCTCCTCCTTCATCGCTCTAATTTTGGAGCAGGCTTCCTTGGCAGCCACCCGGGCCTTCTCCAGGTCTGTCGCCTTCGCCCGTTTTTCTTCTTCAAGAAGCTGGTAACGGTCAGCAGCATCTTTTAACTCTACAGCCATCTTGGCTATTTTTTCTTTGCTCTCGCAATGTGCGACCTGTTCGACCCTTAACTCTTCGGCCGCCTTTAAAGCGGCCGCATTGCTACTCCTGGCTTGCTCCTTGGCTCGGGCAAGCTCCGCCCGAAGGGTCTCCACGGTGACAGCTCCATCTGCAGTCACAACATATTAAAGATACTGGCATCATGCTACTCTTATTATGTGACAATCACCAGAAAAATCACTTACCCTATGCCTCATCAAGCCGCTTGTTAACAAGCACGATGTCGACATCTGCCGCATCCAGTTGCCGCCTTAGTTCGGCAAACCCATCAGTCCGGCTAGCCACCGGAGCTTCAACCACCTGCACATAAAGGCGGTCTGGTTATTACCTGGGACTATGATCCTATGTGTGCCGCCATTTTCAACGACAACCAGAGTCTCAGGGGCTACTATCTACATAGGTCACATTTAAAAATGTGCGGTACTGTAAAAAATGTACATCATTTCACCTACCTCAAAACCCGTCAGTAGACTCATAAAGGCTTCATGCAACCCGCTTTCGGCGGACGAAATCCTTTCAATCACCGTACCCATCAACATGCGGTGCTCTTCTGAGATAGCCGCTTGCTCTAGCAGATCCCTCAATACATCCGACCGCACACCATATGGTGTCGGACTCTTTCGATTTCTCTCTTCAAGAGCCGGATACTGAGGACTTCGGGTGGCCATAGGATTGCCTTCAGGCCTTGCCGGATCAGGAGAAACCCTCCGCGACGACACCTCGGGGTCGCCCGCCTCATGAGGCAGTATGGCAGGGTGATGCGTTTCTCTCTCCATCATCTCTGGAAGAAGATCCCCTGAAGACGAGCTCTGCTGAGAAGGGCTAAGATCCGAACTGCAAGATAAATGCTTCAGCTATTTTCCTCGGAGGTAAAACGAGGTATTTTTATTATTAAGTGCCCTTTTACTTACATCTCGGTGGAGGGCTGATCCCCTTGAGGGCATAGTGCGGCCGGGGTAGCCCTCGGGGCAGGACCCTCCGGCGAAGATTTCTTCCCCCGTTTGGAGACCATTGTCTCCGGGTCCTCGGAGGCGGTTGAAAGCACAAGTGCTCCCTAGGTGATTTTGGTAATTAATGACAACATATCTCTTGTTGGACTAACACTTTTACCTAGTATGTTTCAGATGAGTTCAACAATGAAGTGGCATGGACTAGAGGATGTGGAACCCCTTCAAAATGCTAAGGACAAAGGATTGTCCCAAGCTCCAAGCTCAAGACTCTACATTTTATATTTTAGTGATCCAAGATCACATTGAGTCTATAGGAAAGCCAATACTATTAAGAAGGGATGAGGTGTTGCTTAATGGCTTGCTTGCTCGAAGTGCTTAGTAATATGCTCCAAAGCCCTCAACCACTTTCTCACTTCCAAATATGTCCTAAACCAAAAGTCAAACTTGGCCCCACTGATTCCTTCTATCCGGAGCCACCGAGTTCAGTTAAAATAGCCACTGCCAGAAACCCTAATCAGTTTGGTCTCACCGATGGGATCTCGGTCTCACCGAGATGGGCTTGCAAACTCTCTATTACCTGTTGCAATATTTTCGGTCCCACCGAGATATGCAATCGGCCCCACCGAGTTTGCTTGGCCAACACTCTGTTTCGCTTATTACCCAAATCGGTCCCACCGAGTTTGAGTAATCGGTCAAACCAAGTTTTGGTTTTACCCTAACCCTAGCACATCGGTTCCACCGAGTTGATCTAGTCGGTCCCACCCGAAAACCCTAACGGTCACTAGGTTTGCTAAATCGGTCCGACCGCGTTTTTCACTTCGGTCTCACCGAGATTGGTAAATTGTGTGTAACGGTTAGATTTTGTGTGGAGGCTATATATACCCCTCCACCCACTCTTCATTCAAGAGAGAGCCATCAGAACATACCTACATTTCCAATACACATTTTCTGAGAGAGAACCACCTACACATGTGTTGAGGCCAAGATATTCCATTCCTACCATATGAATCTTGATCTCTAGCCTTCCCCAAGTTGCTTTCCACTCAAATCTTCTTTCCACCAAATCCATATCCTATGAGAGAGAGTTGAGTGTTGGGGAGACTATCATTTGAATCCCAAGAGCAAGGAGTTCATCATCAACACACCATTTGTTACTTCTTGGAGAGTGGTGTCTCCTAGATTGGCTACGTGTCACTTGGGAGCCTCCGACAAAGATTGTGGAGTTGAACCAAGGAGTTTGTAAGGGCAAGGAGATCGCCTACTTCGTGAAGATCTACCGCTAGTGAGGCAGGTCCTTCGTGGGCGATGGCCATGATGGGATAGACAAGGTTGCTTCTTCGTGGACCCTTCGTGGGTGGAGCCCTCCATGGACTCACGCAACTGTTACCCTTCGTGGGTTGAAGTCTCCATCAACGTGGATGTACGATAGCACCACCTATCGGAACCACGACAAAAACATCTGTGTCTCGAATTGCGCTTGAATTCTCCAAACCCTTCCCTTTAAATTCTTGCAAGTTGCATGCTTTACTTTCCGCTGCTGATATATTCTTTGCATGCTTGCTTGATATGTATTGTGTTTGTTAAACTAGTGCCTAAACTCCACTTCAACTTAAAGAAATTAAAAACTGCAACTTTTGGCACTTAGTGTCTAATCACCCCCCTCTAGACACCTCTTCTCGATCCTTTCAATTGGTATCAGAGCATTGGTCTCCATTGGCTTTGTTTAAACACCATTGGAGGAAGATGGGTGAGTCTACTTTGGGGTCTTAGGCGTAGAGTGCCTATTCTTGATGGAGAATATTTTCATGAGTGGAAAAATTAAATGCTTGAGATTTTCAATGAATATCACTTGAACAAGTATATTGATAGCCCTTGTGCACCTCATGTTGATCCCATGCATCCTACCCTTGATGAATCAATTGACATGATTCGCAATCTTAGAACTGTTAATCTTATCATTAGAGGCTTGCCTAGAAACTTGATTGGATGTTTGCCGACTCTTAAGTGTGCCTACACCATATGGAAATTTCTTGAGGAACTCTTTCCTAATTATTCCTTGAAATATCTAGATGAAATCCTCCATAAGTCTATTGCCTTGATTAAGATGAGTTCCAATGATCCCAAATTTGGCGACTGCTTAATTGAGCTTACTAATCTTACGAGTGCCAAAGGAGATGTTGGAATCATTAGCAATATCATTTCTAGAGCTATTAGAATTCATAAAGATAACTATAGAAATGATCATTTATCTAATGAATTGCCCTCTCTAGGAATTGATCAATCACAAGATGATGTTGAACATGAATACTCGGATGCGGATGATGATGATATTGACTATGATCTCGATGATGCGATGAGACACTTTGGTCTTATGGCAAATCTTCGCGGCTAAATGGCTGGAGGAAAGGAATGGGTCCTTGATAGTGGATGTACTGATCATATGACCAGAGATAAAGACATGTTCCGTGAGCTTGCTGAAAATGACGGCCCTCGAAAGTATGTCACTTTTGGTGATAATTCAAAGGGTAAGGTGGTTGGCCTTGGTAAGGTGGCCATCTCACATGATAGCTCCATACAAAATGTCATGCTCATTGAATCTCTTGGCTACAACTTACTTTCAGTATCTAGACTTGCTGATTTCGGTTTCAATGTCCTATTTACTAAAGTAGACTGCCAAGTGTTTCATAGAGATAATCATAAAATGGTCTTTACCGGTATACGTAGAGGAGATCTTTACATTGTTGATTTCACTAAAAAGGCTCAACCTAAAACTTGCTTAATTGCTAAATCTTCTAAAGGCTGGTTGTGGCATAGAAGGCTAGGCCATGTGGGCATGCGAAACCTTGACAAACTCATTAAAGTAAATCATATCCTTAGCGTTAACGATGTCATATTTGACAAGGATAGACTTTGTAGTGCTTGTCAAGCAGGGAAACAAGTTGGAGGACGTCATCGCGCTAAGAACATCATGACCACAAGAAGACCACTCAAGCTACTTCACATGGATCTCTTTGGTCCAAATGCCTACAAGAGTCTCAGTGGTAACTCATTTGGTCTGGTCATAGTTGATGATTTTTCAAGATTTACGTGGGTGTTCTTTCTGGATGACAAATTGCAGGTCCAAAAGATCTTCAAAAACTTTGCTACGAAGGCCCAAAATCAATTTGACGTGACGATCAAGAAGGTTCGGAGCGACAACAGAACGGAGTTCAAGAACGCAAATGTGGACACCTTTCTTGATGAAGAAGGGATCACACATGAGTTCTCGGCTACGTACACACCTCAACAAAATGGAGTTGTTGAGAGGAAGAACCGGACTCTTATCGAGATGGCAAGAATGATGCTTGATGAGTACAAGACGCCAAAACACTTTTGGGCGGAAGCGGTAGAGACAGCTTGTCATGCAACAAATCACTTGTATCTTCACAGGCAACTCGGCAAGACGACATACGAGCTCCTCACCGGTAACAAACCCCAAGTTGGATACTTTCGAGTATTTGGCTCAAAGTGCTACATTCTTGGTAAGCATCGTCATTCTAAATTTGCTCCTAAGTCTCATGAAGGTTTTCTACTTGGTTATGGATCAAACTCTCACACATACCGTGTCTACAACAATTTCACCCGAAAGGTTGAAGAAATGGTAGATGTGAAGTTTGATGAATCTAACAGCTCGCAAGTAGAGCAATTGCCAATTGATGTAGGAGACAAAGATCCCTCGGAAGCAATCCAAGACTTGTCTATTGGCAAGATTCGTCCAATGGAGGTGAAGGAGAGTACCTCGTCCGTCCAAGTGGAAGCTTCTACCTCACGACAAGGTGAACCAAGAGTTGATACGGAAGCATCCACGAGTGGGACACACCAAGAAGAAGAAAATGAGGAAGTGCACCAAGACGAACGTCAACAACCTCCTTCTCCACCATGACAAGAGAACGACAACGCCAACAATGAAGAAGGCCAAGAAGAAGAACAAGATGAAGAAGATGTTCAAAAAATACCCAAGCAAAAGCTTTCACGAGTTCGAGCAAGAATTGGTAAAGATCATCCCGTGGAGCAAATCTACAATGATATCCAAACCGGGAGAATCACTCGCTCAAAAACTCGTTTAGCTATCTTTTGTGAACACTATTCATTCATCTCTCGTCTTGAACCTATGAAGGTTGAAGAAGCATTGGAAGATCCGGATTGGATAAATGCTATGCATGAAGAGCTACACAACTTTGAGAGAAATCAAGTGTGGACATTGGTTGAAAAGCCCGACAGCAACCACAACATCATCGGTACCAAATGGGTGTTTTGCAACAAGCAAGATGAAGATGGACAAGTGGTTCGCAACAAAGCGCGTCTCGTCGCCCAAGGCTACACACAAGTCGAAGGTATGGACTATGGTGAGACATATGCTCCCGTTGCTAGACTTGAGTCCATTCACATCTTAATTGCCTATGCTAATCACCATAATATCACCTTGTACCAAATGGACATTAAAAGTGCTTTTCTAAATGGTGAAATTGAAGAGGAAGTTTATGTTAAGCAACCTCCCGACTTTGTCAACTCTAAGAAACCTAATCATGTTTACAAACTTCACAAAGCCCTTTATGGTCTTAAACAAGCTCCTAGAGCATGGTATAAATGCTTGACCAAGTTCCTTATTGAAAAAGGCTTTGAAATTGGAAAAATAGATTCTACTCTTTTTACTAAAAGGGCTAATGGAGAACTATTTGTATGCCAAATTTGTGTTGATGATATTATATTTGGATCAACTAACCCTCATTTTAGTGAAAAGTTTCAGAAGCTAATGTCGGAGAAGTTTGAAATGTCTATGATGAGTGAACTCAATTCTTTCTTGGTTTGCAAATCAAGCAAACTAAGGAAGGCACCTTTGTCTCTCAAACGAAGTACACCAAGGACTTATTCAAGAAGTTTAATATGCAAGAATGCAAAGGTATGACTACACCCATGCCTACTAGTGGACATCTTGATTTGACCAAAGATGGTGAACCGGTTGATCAAAAAGTTTATTGCTCTATGATTGGTTCATTATTATATCTATGTGCTTCACGTCTTGATATCATGTTAAGTGTGTGCATGTGTGCACGATATCAAGCTGCTCCTAAGGAATGTCATCTTAAGGCCGTGAAAAGGATAGTGATATACTTAATACATACACCAAATTTTGGCATTTGGTATCCAAAGAGAGCTTCCTTTGATCTTGTTGGCTACTCCGACTCGGACTATGCCGGTGACAAGGTTGATAGGAAGTCCACTTCGGGTACTTGTCAATTCCTTGGTAGATCTCTTGTGTCTTGGTCTTCCAAGAAACAAAACTTGGTATCCTTATCCACCGCTGAAGCGGAATACATTGCTGCGGGTTCATGTTGTGCTCAATTACTCTGGATGACCCAGACTCTTAAAGATTATGGGATATATGTGAAACATGTTCCATTGCTTTGTGACAATGGAAGTGCTATCAAGATTGCTCACAATCCCGTGCAACACTCTCGAACTAAGCATATCGAAGTTCGTCATCATTTTATTCGAGATCACGTTGCTAAGGGTGCCATAAACCTTAAGCATGTTCGCACCGATAAGCAATTAGCGGATATATTCACCAAACCACTTGATGAGAAAGTGTTTTGCAGGTTAAGAGGTGAATTGAACATCATTGACGCTTCAAACTTGGAGTAGGAACTCCATTGGATACATGCAAGATTTGAGCTTACGACTAATCTCTTGATATTTATCCTATGATGATTATCTTATGTCTTGAAAATTTGCATCTTGCATGTTATCTAACCCTTGTAGGTACTTGGATGAATCTAATTCTATGAGATTGCAATTCACTCACATCTTGAGCAATCTCTACATCATCAAGTCTCTACACAATGGTGATTGATGACAAGGAAGCATGAAGCCTTTCAAACATATCCTTTGACAAATTCTATGTTGAGTTTCATGATTGTCATGTTGGATACACAAGTGCTCTTCCTTGAGAAAACTAACCCATGTAGGTAGATGAACTCAAAATCCAAAGGGTGCTCCCAACTCTTGATGGGCTACATCAACCTTGAGCAACCCACACAAGTTCAACTACATGATCAAGATCAACACCGCCACCCAAGGTATGTTATTCCATCTTAGAGTAGCTTTACTCCAAGTCATGAGTCAAAGCAACTCGACAAGATGTGAATACATCAAGATACTTAAACGAAAAATGGTAACCTCATTTTGAGCTTAAACGATGAGTACGACCTATGATCAAGTGATCTCACTTGACTCCTAAGTCAATGTAATCTAACATAGGTGACTTTGTCACCACCCAACTCTAGATGAAGTTCTCTTGTGTTCTTTTCTGTGTTCTTGCACTTGTCTCATGCATATTTGTTTCCCCTTTCAAACTTCATCGAGACCTTTTTGTTTCTTTTCTTTGTTCTTTGTTCTGCATTTTCTGCATCCAATTCATTGCAAATCTTTGTGAGATCTTATTTGTCTAGTGAGCTGAGGTGACAAGTGTTTTTCTGTGATGAACTTGGTTCCACCGGTTTCATGTTTCCGGTCTAACCGAAGATTTTCGGAGCAACCGAAGCATACAACTCGGTGACACCGATTGCACTACAGGAAAAACATTTTGCCATTTATTCCTACTTTATTCTTTATCCAGCTCCACTCAATGAATCTTGTCCTCTGCAAGCATCACATTTACCTTAATGCTTTATACTGTGATTCAAGGACCGAACCCATTCACAACAAATTCCAGAAGACCCTTCTTGGAAATTGATGTCAAAGGGGGAGAGAGAGATCACATCAAAGCTTAATCATATCTCTAGGGGGAGAGATCTCTAGGGGAGGGAATACTCCAGGAAAGAGTAATCTTCAAGGATCCCAGATGCTTGATATTCAAGAGGAGAGATGCCACATGTCTTCTTGGGGGAAAGACATGTTCATATGTGCTTATTTGCATTAGCTCTGTTCATTTGTTTCTTTGAGCTTTGTTTTTTTGTTCCCTATCTTCTCCCAGTATCCCATGCTAGATTCAGGGGGAGCAAGACATCCAAGGGAAAGAAAATTCTTAAATTCATTGCATATCCTTCTCTTTGGGGACATGTCAATACCCATCGTGGTACTCTGTACTCACTCTACATGTCATCCCAGTCTTGGTACTCTTGTGGTTTCTTTTGTTTTCTCTAGCTAGTAGGTGCATCTGTGTTATCTAACCTTGTTTACGCAGGTTCATCCCATCCTAGCCAACTCAAGACCACAAGGTAAGTATATGCATCATGGTCATGTGTATGAGAAATTCTTGCTGATGTACATACTGTTTGCAAGAAGGACTCATGGGCATGAAGGTACATTTCTCATATTTTCAACACTTGCTCTGATGCATATAGCCAAGATACATGTAACACATTGCTACTCTGTCATGGTTATGCTCTCACATGCTTCTATATACCATATTCACATGATTGCATACATGTAGGGGGAGCCTATGCTTGTTACATGTCTTTCCAAAGCTTTACTTGCTATTCTCTATATCTTTATCTAAATATTTGATGTATATTGCCATCAATTACCAAAAAGGGGGAGATTGAAAGCACAAGTGCTCCCTAGGTGATTTTGGTAATTAATGACAACATATCTCTTGTTGGACTAACACTTTTACCTAGTATGTTTCAGATGAGTTCAACAATGAAGTGGCATGGACTAGAGGATGTGGAACCCCTTTAAAATGCTAAGGACAAAGGATTGGCCCAAGCTCCAAGCTCAAGACTCTACATTTTATATTTTAGTGATCCAAGATCACATTGAGTCTATAGGAAAGCCAATACTATTAAGAAGGGATGAGGTGTTGCTTAATGGCTTGCTTGCTCAAAGTGCTTAGTAATATTCTCCAAAGCCCTCAACCACTTTCTCACTTCCAAATATGTCCTAAACCAAAAGTCAAACTCGGCCCCACCGATTCTTTCTATCTGGAGCCACCGAGTTCAGTTGAAATAGCCACTGCCAGAAACCCTAATCAGTTTGGTCTCACCGATGGGATCTCGGTCTCACCGAGATGGGCTTGCAAACTCTCTGTTACCTATTGCAATATTTTCGATCCCACCGAGATATGCAATCAGCCCCACCGAGTTTGCTTGGCCAACTCTCTGTTTCGCTTATTACCCAAATCGGTCCCATCGAGTTTGAGTAATCGGTCAAACCGAGTTTTGGTTTTACCCTAACCCTAGCACATCGGTTCCACCGAGTTGATCTAGTCGGTCCCACCGAAAACCCTAACGGTCACTAGGTTTGCTAAATTGGTCCGACCGAGTTTTTCACTTTGGTCTCACCGAGATTGGTAAATTGTGTGTAACGGTTAGATTTTGTGTGGAGGCTATATATACCCCTCCACCCACTCTTCATTCGAGAGAGAGCCATCAGAACATACCTACATTTCTAATACACATTTTCTGAGAGAGAACCACCTACTCATGTGTTGAGGCCAAGATATTCCATTCCTACCATATGAATCTTGATCTCTAGCCTTCCCCAAGTTGCTTTCCACTCAAATCTTCTTTCCACCAAATCCATATCCTGTGAGAGAGAGTTGAGTGTTGGGGAGACTATCATTTGAAGCACAAGAGCAAGGAGTTCATCATCAACACACCATTTGTTACTTCTTGGAGAGTGGTGTCTCCTAGATTGGCTAGGTGTCACTTGGGAGCCTCCGACAAAGATTGTGGAGTTGAACCAAGGAGTTTGTAAGGGCAAGGAGATCGCCTACTTCGTGAAGATCTACCTCTAGTGAGGCAAGTCCTTCATGGGCGATGTCCATGATGGGATAGACAAGGTTGCTTCTTCGTGGACCCTTCGTGGGTGGAGCTCTCTTTGGACTCGCGCAACTGTTACCCTCCGTGGGTTGAAGTCTTCATCAGCGTGGATGTACGATAGAACCACCTATCGGAACCATGAAAAAAACATCCGTGTCTCCAATTGCGTTTGAATTCTCCAAACCCTTCCCTTTACATTCTTGTAAGTTGCATGCTTTACTTTCCGCTACTCATATACTCTTTGCATGCTTGCTTGATATGTATTGTGTTTGTTAAACTAGTGCCTAAACTCCACTTCAACTTAAAGAAATTAAAAAGTGCAACTTTTGGCACTTAGTGTCTAATCACCCCCCTCTAGACACCTCTTCTCGATCCTTTCAGCGGTCCTCTTCCTTCTATAGGGAGAGGAAGTTCCAGTCCCTCCTCCCCGGCTAACCTCCTTCGCGGAGGCGCTAGCCTCCTTGTTCCCCCCTTTATCTTCTCCTGAGGGCACTTGATAAGGCATGATCTCCAAAATCCTAGTTAGCACAGGATTTGGTGAGGTCTGAGGGAGGGGGGCCGGACACCTGATCAACTTTGCCTTTGCTATCCAATCCTGGTCAAAAAGCAACTTTTTTAGGGCGACGTTGCGATAAATAAACTGACAGTGTGTTCGGATGCGGGGCTACCTACTTGGGTATCCGGGCGATTGCAGCTCAGACTTGCATCCTCAGTGATGTCCGGACACATTATTTGTGGTCCGAAGAACAATTTGTACATCTCTTCATGTGTCATGCCGAGGAAATGTTGAATAGCTCGCGGTCCTTTCGGGTTAAATTCCCACATGCGAAGGGGCCGGCGTTTGCAAGGCTGGACTTGAAGAACCATCATAACTTGCACTACCATAACTAGACCGAAATCTCTCTCAAAGAGATCTCGGATACGGCTTTGCAGTATTGGCACGTCCTTGGCTAGACCCCAGCTCAGCCCCCTGCTGATCCATGACATCAGTTGCGGTGGGGGGCCAGAGCGAAAGGTGGGGGCAGCTACCCACTTGGCACTTCGGGGAGCTGTGATGTAGAACCACTCCCGCTGCCACAATCCGGACACCTCTGGGAAGCAACCCTCAGGCCATGGAGCGTCAGCGATTTTGCTTATTGAAGCGCATCCGCACGCTGCGTGCTGCCCCTCGATCATCTTCGGCTTCACATCGAAGGTCTTGAGCCACAGTCCGAAGTGAGGGGTAATGCGGAGGAAGGCCTCACATATGACAATAAATGTCGAGATGTGAAGAAGGGAATCCGGGGCTAGATCGTGAAAATCTAGACCGTAATAGAACATAAGACCCCTAACAAAGGGATCCAGAGAGAGGCCTAGTCCTTGGAGGAAGTGGGAGACGAACACGACGCTCTCGTTGGGTTCGGGAGTAGGGACGGCCTGCCCTCGGGCAGGCAGCCGATGCGAAATTTCGGCGGTCAGATATCTGGCCTCTCTCAACTTCTTGGTGTCCTCCTCCATGATGGAGGAAGGCATCCATCGACCTTGAAGGTTGGATCTGGACATAGTTGAAGGTCCGAAGCACTTGACCTGCGTTTTGGGTGTTAGAACTCGATGCGGGGGAAGGATTTGATTGAGCACGAGAGGGAAAAAAGAAAAAGCCTTGTCCCCTTAATAAAGAGGGTGAATATCAAGCGTCCTCCTCGTAGCCGTTTGGGACTTGCCTAAGATCTATGAGTCCTATCAATAGGCACGGTTGGGTTACCCACGTCCGTATTGATGAGAATCCCTTAATAAAGGGGACACGATCTCTGCTTCGACAAGACGTGCCAAGGAAACCGCCTCGCGAAACACGCTGAGATTGGTTATGAAAAACGATTCAAATAAAGACCTGGCCGTGGTGTGATGTCACGCTATGGGGTATGTCAGCAGATTAGATTTGTGGAAATATTATTCTCTCTACGATGGTATGTGGAACTTGTTTTGCAGAGCCGGACATGATCCTCGTGTTCAAAATCTTCTATGAAGTATTCGGAGGAGGAAGCCGCCTTGCAATGCCGAAGACGATCTGCGCGCCAGACTCATCGTCATTGAAGCCTGGTTCAGGGGCTACTGAGGGAGTCCTGGATTAGGGGGTATCCGGACAGCCGGACTATATCCTTTGGCCGGACTGTTGGACTATGAAGATACAAGATTGAAGACTTCGTCCCGTGTCCGGATGGGACTCTCCTTGGCGTGGAAGGCAAGCTTGGCAATACGGATATGTAGATCTCCTTCCTTGTAACCGACTCTGTGTAACCCTAGCCCCCTCCGGTGTCTATATAAACCGGAAGGGTTTTAGTCCGTAGGACAACATACAATCATACCATAGGCTAGCTTCTAGGGTTTAGCCTCTTTGATCTTGTGGTAGATCAACTCTTGTACTACTCATATTATCAAGAACAATCAAGCAGGACGTAGGGTATTACCTCCATCAAGAGGGCCCGAACCTGGGTAAAACATCGTGTCCCCTGCCTCCTGTTACCATCCGCCTTAGACGCACAGTTCGGGACCCCCTACCCGAGATCCGCTGGTTTTGACACCGACAGTCTTCATCAACATCACCATCATCATCACCATCCTCATCTCTTTTACGCGGTCCACTCTCCCGCACCCTGTTGTAATCCCTACTTGAACATTGTGCTTTATGCCACATATTATGATCCAATCATGTGTTGCCATCCTATGATATTTTGAGTAGATATCCTTTGTCTTTGGGTTGATTGATGATCTAGATTGGTACGAGTTGTATGTTTTATTTTGGTGCTGTCCTATTGTGCCCGCCGTGTCGCGCAAGCGTGAGGGATTCCTGCTGTAGGGTGTTGCAATATGTTCATGATTCGCTTATAGTGGGTTGCTTGAGTGACAGAAGCATAAACCTGGGTAAGGGGGTTGTTGCGTATGGGATAAAGGGGACTTGATGCTTTAATGCTATGGTTGGGTTTTACCTTAATGGTCTTTAGTAGTTGCGGATGCTTGCTAGAGTTCCAGTCATAAGTACATATGATCCAAGAAGAGAAAGTATGTTAACTTATGCCTCTCCCTCATATGAAATTGCAATGGCGACTATCGGTCTTGTTAACAATTGCCTAGGACAATTCCGCACACCGACCCATCATTATTCCACACTCGCTATTTATAATATTTAGTAATATATTCTAAGTTTATGATAACAACACCTACTTTTATATTTTAGCTCTCCGATATCATACAAAGTTATCCTCTTCATACCCACAACATAGTTTTATTTCTCGTTTCGAGTTGGAAGAAAATGTTTGGTGTATGTAGAGTCATATCAGTGGCAGATAGGACTTGAGAGAATATTGATCTTACCTTTAGCTCCTTGTGGGTTCGACACTCCATACTTATCACTTCCATCTTTGGGAATTGCTACGATAATTCCCTGCACTTGGGGATTATCAAGCTCTTTTCTGGCGCCGTTGTCGGGGAGCAATAGCGTGGGGTTAATATTCTCGTGTGTGCTTGTTTGCTTTCTTCACTAAGTAGGTTTTGTTTTTCCTTTTTGTTTCTGTTTAGTTGTGGGTGAAACATACAAAAAATAATTTAAGAATGAAAATACAAAAAAATTAGTTATCTCTCATGCCTAAAAAGTTTTTCAATAACAGAAGTGATTGGAAGATTATGCATTGAAGAAATGAGGGTCGACCTTGAGCACTTGTGTTCATGCTCATGGAAACAATGTAAAAAAATTCATGGAAGCTTCTCTGAAAATAATTATCCCCTTGTATATATCCATTATATTATAAAAATAATGTGCCAAGCCTTGGTTTTAGGATGATTAGATTGCTTGTTTACTATGTACAATACAAAAACAGAAACTTTGGTTGTAGCACGTGATTTTACATTTTTTTACTGGAAAGTCAAATGGGTTTGAAACTTTTTGCACATTACTTATGTATAAATTTTTTAAATTGTCATATTTTTTAGAATTTTTTGGAGTTACAGAAGTTTACTAAACTTCCAGATTACTACAGACTGTCTTGTTTTTGACAGATTCTGTTTTCTATGAGTTGTTCTTTTATTTTGATGAATCTATGGGTAGTATCGGGGCGTATGAACCATGGTGAAGTTGGAATACAGTAGATATAGTTCTAATATGAAATTGGAATAAGTTTGCAACAGTACCTAAAGGTAGTGATTTGCTTTATTACACTAACGGATCTCACAAAGTTTTTGTTAATGTTTTGTGTGGACGAACTGTTCGAAGATCGAGGAGCTATCAATATGAGAAGAATAAAGATAGGCAAGATCTCAAGCTTGGGGATGCCCAAGGCACCCCAAGTAAATATTTTAAGGATACTCAAGCATCCAAGCTTGGGGACGCCCCGGTTGGCATCCCATCTTTCTTCTTCAACAATTACCGGTATACCTCGGTTTTTGTTTTGTTCACATATTTTGTGTCCTTTGTGTTTTTGTTTTTCCTTTAAGAACTATGCTAGTATGAGATAGCCCTTTATTGATTTATAGAATACTTCATGTGCTTCACTTATATCTTTTAAGTATGATCTTATAGAATTGCTCTTTGTGCTTCACTTAAATCTTTTGAGTATGGTTTTATAGAATGCTTCGTGTGCTTCACTTATATATTTTGAGCTTGGATATTGGTTAGTCTATATTAATTGAAGAATGCTCCATGAACTTCACTTATATCTTTTGGAGTATGAATAATACTATCATCTAAAGTGGATTTAGAAGAAGTTTGCTCCCACTATTCCGAATGAGGAGAATTTTGCTTATGTGGAGAGTAGTAAAAATTTTATGCTTGTAGATCATGAAAAGAATGCTTTATGTGATGGTTATATTGTTGAACTCATTCATGATGCTACTGAAAATTATTATGAGGGAGGAATACATGCTTGTAGGAGTTGCAATAATATCAACTTTCCTCTCTATGTGCTTAAAGTTTTGAAGTTATACTTGTTTTGCCTTCCTATGCTAGTTGATTCTTGTTCCCATAAATTGTATGCTCACAAAATCCCTAGGCATAGGAAGTGGGTTAGGTTTAAATGTGCTAGTCATATTCTTCATGATGCTCTCTTTATGTTTCAATTCTTATCTTTTATGTGAGCATCATTGAAATCATCACCTAGCTAAAAGGCATTAAAGAAAAGCGCGTGTTGGGAGACAACCCAATATTTACCATTACTGTTTTTGTGTGTTTACATGATTAAGCTACTGTAGTAATCATGTTTTATAGCTTTTTTTTCAATAAAGTGCCAATTAAGACCTTTGGGAAGACTTGGGTGAAAGTTAATGTGATCTTGTTGTAAAAAATAGAAACTTTGCGCTCACGAGATTAGCTGTCATTTTTTGACAGAAGAGTGTGATTGAGTTGATTCTTTTTTTAGAAGATTAATAGACAAATTCCTCACATCCACCAATTTATTTTATAATTTTTGTAGTAGCAGAAGTATGGTTGGTGTTCACATCATTACAGATTGTTCTGTTTCTGACAGATTCTGTTTTCATTGCATAACTTGCTTGTTTTCTAGTTTCTATAACTTATATTTCTCAATATAAATTATAGAAATGATTTGGTACAGTAGGCATTGTGTGATAACCATCATGAACCTTGTCTTTGACAGTACCAAAGTGAATGGTTTACTCTTTATCATACTAACCTATCTCACGAAGTTCCGTTAAGTTTTGTGTGATTGAAGTTTTCAAGCTTTGGGTGAGATATCGATATGAGGAGAAGAAGGAGTAGAAAGACCCTAAGCTTGGGGATGCCCAAGGCACCCCAAGGTAATATTCAAGGAAGACTCAAACGCCTAAGCTTGGGGATGCCCCGGAAGGCATCCCCTCTTTCATCTTCAAAACTATCGGTATATATACCTTACTCGGAGCTATATTTTTATTCGTCAAATGATATGTGTTTTAATTGGAGCGTATTTTCAATTTTATCTGTTGTTTGAATAAAATCATTGGACATGAAATCTTGAATGAAAAAGAATCCTCCCATGGTTAGTTAATTATTTGACTACTTAGTGTTCTTCACTTATATCTTTTTGTAGTAGTTTGTCATTTACTCACGCGCTTCACATATATCCTATGAGTAAATGGTTGAATGAATTGAATATCATAAATCTGAATTTATATACGTTTCATATGCTTACAACATGGGGAGTAATGACTTCACACATAATAAGTATAGGTAGTAAACTTATTGAAAGTTAGCAAACGCAGAATTGGTCACTTGAACAATTCATGAAAGAATATTGAAGGAAGAGAGATTTCACATATAAATATACTATCTTGGACATCTTTTGCAATTGTGAGCACTCATTAAAATATGACATGCTAAAAGGTTGATGTTGGACAAGGAAGACAACTTAATGGGTTATGTTTTCCTATATCTGAAACATTATATTGTCTTGGATCATCCAACATGTTGAGCTTGCCTTTCCCTCTCATGCTAGCCAAATTCTTTGCACCAAGTAGAGATACTACTTATGCCTCCAAACATTCCTTAAACCAGTTTTGCCATGAGAGTCCACCATACCTACCTATGGATTGAGTAAGATCCTTCAAGTAAGTTGTCATCGGTGCATGCTATAAAAGTTGCTCTCTAAATATGTATGATTTATTAGTGTGGATAAAATAATCTTTATACGATCTTGTGATGTGGAAGAAATAAAAGCGACAGACTGCACAATAAAGGTCCATATCACAAGTGGCAATATAAAGTGACGTTCTTTTGCATTAAGATTTCGTGCATCCAACCATAAAAGCGCATGACAACCTCTGCTTTCCTATGTGAAGGGCTTATCTTTTACTTTTATCTTCTACCCTTATACAAGAGTCATGGTGGTCCCTTTTCACACTTTTTTCTTTGGCAAGCACCTTGTGTTGGAGCGATCCGGATATATATATCCACTTGGATGTAGGTTTTCATAAATTATTATTGTTGACATTATCCTTGAGGTAAAAGGTTGGGAGGCGAAACTATAAGCCCCTATCTTTCTCTGTGTCCGATTAAAACTTTGAACCCATAAATATCACACGAGTGTTAGCAATTGTGAAAGATTAAATGATAGTTGAGTATGTGGAGTTTGCTGAATCAAAGCTCTTACATAGACCCTTCCCAAAAATAAGATGAATTGCAATTGTTTGATGACTAAGAGCATGGTTTGTTAGTTTTCAAGAAAGTTTATAATATATACTTTAACATGTGAATAACTTGTTACATGATCATGAGAAGTTTTATGAGTTGAGCTACTCTTATGATATATAATGATGCTATAAAAAGTGATTGAAACTATCATTGATCAAACTTAAGCACTTGCTAGCATTCACACTTCATAAATTACTGCTTTTATCATTTACCTACTTGAGGACGAGCAGGAATTAAGCTTGGGGATGTTGATACGTCGCCAACGTATCTATAATTTATGAAGTATTCATGCCATGTTTACAATAGTTTTATATGATTTTGGTATGATTTCATTAGAACCAACTCGGACTGACGCTGTTTTCAGCAGAACTACTGCGGTGTTGTTTTTTTGCAAAAATAAAAGTTCTCGGAATGCGATGAAAATCAACGGAGAATTTTTCTGGAAAATATAAAAAATACTGGAACAAAAATCTACCAGAGGGGAGTCCCGTGGGCGCCACAAGGGTGCGGGGCGCGCCCACCCCCTAGGCGCGCCCCTGTGCCTCGTGGACTACCCCTGGGGCCCCTGACTTGTTCTCGATGCCAACCTCTCCTATAAATACCCAAACCTCCAGAAATTAACCTAGATCGGAAGTTCCGCCGCCGCAAGCCTATGTAGCCACGAGAAATCAATCTAGGCCCTCTCTGGCACCCTGCCGGAGGGGGCCATCATCACCGAAGGCTATGGAGGAGGATCCCAGAGGGGCCATCATCACCATGAAGGCCAAGGACCAGAGGGGGAACTTCTCCCCATCTAGGGGGAGGCCATGGAGGAGGAAGCACAAGGGGAAGAACCTCTCCTCCTCTCTCTCGGTGGCACCGGAGTGCCATCGGGAGGGGAATCATCACCGCGGTGATCGTCTTCATCAACATCACCATCATCATCTCTTTTACGCGGTCCACTCTCCCGCACCCCGCTTTAATCCCTACTTGAACATTGTGCTTTATGCCACATATTTATGATCCAATGATGTGTTGCCATCCTATGATGTTTTGAGTAGATATCCTTTGTCTTTGGGTTGATTGATGATCTAGATTGGTACGAGTTGTATGTTTTATTTTGGTGTTGTCCTATTGTGCCTTCCGTGTCGCGCAAGCATGAGGGATTCCCGCTGTAGGGTGTTGCAATACGTTCATGACTCGCTTATAGTGGGTTGCTTGAGTGACAGAAGCATAAACCCAAGTAAGGGGGTTGTTGCGTATGGGATAAAGGGGACTTGATGCTTTAATGCTATGGTTGGGTTTTACCTTAATGGTCTTTAGTAGTTGCAGATGCTTGCTAGAGTTCCAGTCATAAGTACATATGATCCAAGAAGAGAAAGTATCTTAGCTTATGCCTCTCCCTCATATGAAATTGCAATGACGACTATCGGTCTTGTTAACAATTGCCTAGGACAATTCCGCACACCGACCATCATTATTCCACAATCGCTATTTATAATATTTAGTAATATATTCTAACTTTATGATAACAACACCTACTTTTATATTTTAACTCTCCGATATCATGCAATGCTATCCTCTTCATACCCACAACGTAGTTTTATTTCTTGTTTCTAGTTGGAAGCAAACGTTCGGTGTACGTAGAGTCGTATCAGTGGCAGATAGGACTTCAGAGAATATTGATCTTACCTTTAGCTCCTTGTGGGTTCAACACTCCATACTTATCACTTCCATCTTCAGGAATTGCTACGATGATTCCCTGCACTTGGGGATTATCAGTGAGTTCCACATTAAACTCCATACTCGCAACAAGGCCGACAACTTCACATGGACCCTCGTCGCCGTGTATGCGGCAGCCCGGGATTAGTTCAAGGTGGATTTTCTCCGTGAGTTGGTTAATCTGGTGAAGGATAATCCCTACCCCATTCTTATAGGAGGAGATTTCAATTTGCTTCGATTTCCAAATGAGAAAAGCTGTGGTAGGTTTGATAATCATTGGCCATTCATTTTCAACGTTGTCATAGGCATTCTAGACCTGCGAGAGGTTTCCATGATTGGAAGACAATTCAGTTGGGCGAATAGTCTTTCGGAACCGACATATGAGAAACTAGATCGCGTTTTAATGGACACCAACTGGGAATCTAAATTTCCTATGGTGTTTGTTCGTGCTCTACCTCGTATCGAGTCCATATCAGACCACACACCAATTCTCCTAACTACTAGTTTGCCATGACCACAACATAGACGCAAGTTCAAGTTCGAACTTGGTTGGTTGCATCAGGATAACTTCCATGACATGGTCAAGCAGGTATGGGAAAAACCGATGGCCAGGCATACCCCAATACACAAATGGAATAACAAAATGCATGCATTACGTAAATTCCTTGGTGGTTGGGCTAGGCATACGATGGGTATCCTCAAAAAGGAGACTCTACGTCTCTTCATCTATCATTGATGAATTATAAGCTTTGGCAGAGGTTAGACCTCTACCTGAGCATGAAATCGAGATCAAGAGTCAATTAAATGCATAGATAGATAGCATGCTGCGTGAAGAGGAACTCAAATGGCACTAACATTCTAACTCTCAATTTATCCTGAAAGGTGATTCGAATACTAGATATTTCCATGGAGTCACCAATGGCAGACACCAGAAGAAACTTATTCATTCCCTACAACAGGATGAGGGCACAATTGAGGGGCATGAACAACTTAAATCTTATATCACTAATTATTATAAAAATCTGTTCAAAGCCCTAGAGGAAGAAAGCTTCTCGATGGATGAGTCCCGGAAAGATGACATCCCCGAGGTCTCTGATGAGTAAAATGTTGGAAATATGCCCTAGAGGCAATAATAAATTGGTTATTATTATATTTCCTTGTTCATGATAATCATTTATTATCCATGCTATAATTGTATGGATTGGAACTCAAGTACATGTGTGGATGCATAGACAACAACATGTCCCTAGTGAGCCTCTACCGGGCTAGCTCGTTGATCAAAGATGGCTATGGTTTCCTAGTCATAGACATGAGTTGTCATTTGATAACGGGAATGATGTGATGGACAAGACCCAAACTATAAACATAGCATATGATCGTATCAAGTTTATTGCTATCATTTTCTGAATGTCAAGTATCTATTCCTATGACCATGAGATCATGCAACTCACTGACACCGGAGGAGTACTTTGTGTGTATCAAACGTCGCAACATAACTGGGTGACTATAAAGATGCTCTACAGGTATCTGTGAGGATGTCTATGAGTAGGCATGGATCAGGACTGGGATTTGTCACTCCGTGTGACGGAGAGGTATCTCAGGGCCCTCCCGGTAATACAACATCACAAGGAGCTTGCAAGCATGTGACTAATGAGTTTGTTTATGGAATCTTGTATTACGGAACGAGTAAAGAGACTTGCCGGTAACGAGATTGAACTAGGTATGGATATACCGACGATCGGATCTCGGGCAAGTAACATATTGCCGGACAACGATAATTGTATACGGGATTAACTAAATCCTTGACATCATGGTTCAACCGATGAAGATCTTGATGGAATATGTAGGAATCAATATGGGCATCCAGGTCCCGCTATTGGTTATTGACCCGAGAGGAGTCTTGGTCATGTCTACATGATTCTCAAACACGTAGGGTCGCATGCTTAACGTTTGGTAGCGCTAGGGTGGTATTGAGATATTAATAGTGTAAAGTTTGAAGGTTGTTCAGAGTCCCAGATGGGATCCGGTACATCACGAGGAGCTCCGGAATAGTCTGGAGGTAAAGATTCATATATGGAAAGTTGTTATCGGGGTTCCGGAAAAAGTTCGATTTTTTCGGTATTCTACCGGGAAGGTTCTAGAAGGTTTCGGAGTGGGGCCCACCTGCATGGGGGACCCACATGAACGTGAGTAGTGGGGAAAGTCCCCACAACCCTGGTCTAGGCGCACAAAGATCCTCCCTTAAAAGGAATAGTATCATATCCCAAGGGGATAAGATCAGGATCCCTAAAAAGGGGGATAGCGATCTGTGGGGAAGGAAAGGTAGAATCTCCTCCCCCCTTTGGCCAATGACCCTAGGGCCTTGGAGGGTAAGCCACCAGCCCCCTCCACTCCTATATAAAGCTGGGGAGGCGTTGGGGGCAGCCACCCTTCGACCCTTGCCTGTTACCTCTCCCAACTCCTCCCACGTTTCACCGGTACGCGCTTGGCGAAGCCCTGCCGGAATTCCGCTGCCACCACCATCACCATACTGTCGTGTTGGTCCCGATCTCATCTACCCCCTCTTTCTCGCTTGCTGCATCAAGAAGGAGACGACACTGCCGAGCTGCACGTGTGCTAAACTCGGAGGTGTCGTCCGTTCGGCACTTGATCGGGAGTTCGTGGACGGATCATGATTGGTGAAGGAAATATGCCCTAGAGGCAATAATAAAGTTGTTATTTATATTTCCTTATATCATGATAAATGTTTATTATTCATGCTAGAATTGTATTTAACCGAAAACTTGATACATGTGTGGATACATAAACAAAACACAATGTCCTTAGTAAGCCTCTACTAGACTAGCTCGTTAATCAAAGATGGTTAAGTTTCCTAACCATAGACATGTATTGTCATTTGATGAATGGGATCATATCATTAGGAGAATGATGTGCTGGACAAGACCCATCCGTTAGCTTAGCATGACGACCGTTAAGTTTTATTGCTATTGCTTTCTTCATGACTTATACATATTCCTCTGACTATGAGATTATGCAACTCCCGAATACCGGAGGAACACCTTATGTGCTATCAAACGTCACAACGTAACTGGGTGATTATAAAGATGCTCTATAGGTGTCTCCGAAGGTGTTTGTTGGGTTGGCATAGATCAAGATTAGGATTTGTCAGTTCGAGTATCGGAGAGGTATCTCTGGGCCCTCTCCGTAATGCACATCACTATAAGCCTTGAAAGCAATGTGACTAATGAGTTAGTTACGAGATGATGCATTACGGAACGAGTAGAGAGAGTTGCCAGTAACGAAATTGAACTAGGTATGAGGATACCGACGATCGAATCTCGGGCAAGTAACATACCAATGACAAAGGGAGTGAAGTATGTTGTCCTTACGGTTTGACCGATAAAGATCTTCGTAGAATATGTAGGAACCAATATGAACATCCAGGTTCCGCTATTGGTTATTGACTGGAGATGTGCATCGGTCATGTCTACATAGTTCTCGAAACCGTAGGGTCCGCACACCGAACGTTCGATGACGATTTCTATTATGAGTTATGTGTTTTGGTGACCGAAGTTTGTTCAGAGTCCCAGATGAGATCACGGACATGACGAGGAGTCTCGAAATGGTCAAGAGGTAAAGATTGATATATTGGAAGATGGTATTCAGACACCGGAATGGTTTCGAGTGGTTCGGATATTTTTCCGGAGTGCCGAGGGGTTACTGGAACCCCCCGGGGGAAGTCATGGGCCTCATGGGCAACGGGAGAGAGAGAGAGAGAGAGAGAGAGGTAGAGATAGAGATAGAGAGAGAGAGGACAGCCCACAAGGGGTGCCCCCCATGGGAGTCCGAATTGGACTAGGGGAGGGGGCGGCGCCCCCTTTCCCTCTCCTACTCCCTCTCCCTTTCCCCCTTTCCCACTCCGGAAAAGGAAAGGGGAATCCTACTAGGACTAGGAGTCCTAGTAGGACTCCCCCCATGGCGCGCCCCTCTAGGCCGGCCACCTCCTTTCCCCTCCTCCTTTATATTCGGGGGCAGGGGCACCCCAAAGCACAACAATTGTTCTCTTAGTCGTGTGCGGTGCACCCCTCCACAGTTTACTCATCCGATCATAGCATCGTAGTGCTTAGGCGAAGCCCTGCGCGGATCACATCACCATCACCGTCACCACGCCGTCGTGCCGACGAAACTCTCCCTCGACCCTCTGCTGGATCAAGAGTTCAAGGGACGTCATCAAGCTGAACGTGTGCTGAACTCGGAGGTGTCGTATGTTCGGTACTAGATCGGTTGGATCGTGAAGAAGTTCGACTACATCAACCGCGTTGTCAAACACTCTCCCCCTCTCGTTGCTATGCATCTCCTAGATAGATCTTGTGTGAGCATAGGACATTTTTGAAATTGTATGCTACGTTCCCAACAATTGGATCACGAAGACGTTTGACTACATCAACCGTATTTCTTAATGCTTCCGCTTAGCAATCTACAAGGGTATGTAGAGCCAATCTCTCCTCTCGTAGATGTGCATCCCCTAGATTGATCTTGGTGAGCGTAGGAATTTTTTTTGTTTCCCATGCAACGTTCCCCAACAGAAAATAGCCTTCTAACAGCACATACTTCGAGGAGGAAGTTAGAAAGGCAGTTTTGCTAATGGAGCACAACAAATCCCCAGGTCCGGATGGTTTTCCCATGGAGTTCTATCAGAACTTTTGGGAAGTCATCAAACCGGATCTCCTCCTCTTGTTTAGCTACCTACATGTTGGCCAACTAGATTTGTTTCATTTAAACTTCAGTGATATTATTTTATTACCTAACGTTAATGAGGCTAAAAGGATACAACAATATAGACCTATTTGCCTCCTTAATGTTAGTTTTAAAACATTCACAAAGGTTGCGACTATTAGGCTAAATTCAATAGCTGAACATGTGGTTCGTCCTTCACGGACAACTTTTATGCAAGGTGGACACATCCTAGATGTTTTTTTAAAGGAAAGCGATGGGGGAAGCCCCCCACAACGAGTTTTTTTTTAAATAATAAGAACCCAAATTCGCGCCCGCGAGGACTTGAACCTGGGTGGCTGGGTTGTACATCCACTCCACTAGCCAAGTGAGCTAGGCTCACTTCTTCCATCCTAGATGGTGTTGTTATCCTTCATGAAACTATCCATGAATTACATCAAAAAAAGTTGAATGGGGCGGTCCTTAAAATAGACTTTGAAAAAACTTATGGCAAAGTCAAATGGACATTTCTTCAACATACTCTCAAAATGAAAGGAGCGCGCTATGATCCATAGCTTCGTTTTAGGAGGTAGTGTTGCCATTAAGGTCAATGATGACATTGGCCACTATTTCCAAACGAAGAAGGGATTGCAACAAGGTGACTCGCTATCTATTCAATATAGTGGCGGATATGCTAGCATTCATGATTGAGCGTGCCAAGGATGATGGATAAATTGATGGGGCGGTAAATCATCTAGTTGACGGTGGTCTCTCTATACTTCAGTATGCCGATGATATGATTCTCTTCATGGATCATGACCTCAAGAAAGAGAGAAATCTTAAATTAATTTTATCAGCATTCGTCTTAAGATCAATTTTTATAAAAGTGAATTGTTTTGCTTTGGCGAGACTCAAGATGAGGCTCACCTGTACGCCGACCTATTCGGATGCGGGCTGGGCCAGTTTTCGGTCACATATTTGGAGATACTGATACATTATCGGAGACTCGCAAATGCTGAATGGAAACACGGCGAGGAGAGGCTGCAAAAAATGCTTAGCATTTGGAAAGATAAATGGTGTCTCTAGGCGGAAGACTGGTCCTCATAAATTCAGTACTAAGTAATATGGTACTATATATGATTTCCTTCCTCCAATTGCCGAAAGGAGTTTTACATAGATTGGATTATTTATGATCAATATTCTTTTGGCAAGGAGATAGCGAGATAAAGAAATATCGACTGGCTAAATGGAGTGTGGTTTGCCATCCCAAAGACCAAGGCAGGTTGGACACTCATGACCTTGAGGTTAAGAATCGGGCCCTACTAGGTAAATGTGTGTTTAAATTACTGACGGAAGATGGTGTATGACAAACCCTCCTCGGGAGAAAATATGTGGGCTCCAAAGAGGTATCCCAAGTATACTGGAAGCCTGAGGATTATCACTTTTGGGCGGGTCAAATGGCTACGAAGAAATATTTCTTCTGCTATGGATCCTTCTCAATTAAGGATGGCTCGAAAATTAGATTCTGGGAGGATAAGTGGCTAGGAAATACCACTCTCCAGGAACAATATCCGGCTCTATACAATATTGTGCGTCACAAGGGTGATATTATCGCCAGGTAATGGAATCATTTCCGCCAAGGGTGACCTTCAGAAGGGATTTAATTGGACCCATACTCCAATCGTGGAACATCCCGCTGCAGCGGTTGTCCACAGTGCAATTGTCAGATGGGTCCGATGTATTCCGATGGGACCTATATAGGAATGGTCAGTTCTCAGTGGAATCCATGTATAGAGGGTTAATCCAGCCTGACTTGCCAGTTGATAGTAACAAGAAGATCTAGAAGATGAAGATACCGCTTGAGAATAAAATCTTTGCATGGTATCTTTGTCGTGGAGTCATTCTTACTAAAGATAACCTTATTAAGAGGAATTGGCATGAAAGTCGAAAATGTGTCTTTTGTCACCATGATGAGACAATAAAACATTTATTCTTTCAATGCAAATTGGCTCGTTCTATATGTCAGTCATCCAAATAGCTTCTGGCTTGTATCCTCCTTGTAGCGTTGCTAATGAATTTGGTAATTAGCTACATGGGATTGATCACAAGTTTAGAACTCTTCTCAGGGTGGGAGCGCTTGCCGTTATTTGGTCGCTTTGGCTATGTAGAAATGATAAGGTTTTTAACAAAAAAATACTTCTCTTATGCACGTTATCTACAGATGTATCGAGACTCTTCGTTTATGGTCCTCTCTACACGGCGTGGAGAATTGAGATATGTTTATGAAGGTGTGTACACGATCGGAGGCTACAACGAGGGATACTTTTATCCAACATGGGTGGCAGCATGATCTTAGGATTGACCCCCCTCCCCTCCGCTTTAGGCGTTATAAGGACTCAACATGTTTCTTTGTATTTTGCCTTTTTATTTTTCGTTTGAATGAGAGGACATTGTTTGGTTATGTGCATCTTAACTATGCAGTAGCCAGATGTATTTAAGTAATAAAGCGTCCCTTTTTAAAAAAAAACAGTTGTCAAATACATTAGCAACACTATAAGGAAGATACAAACCAGAAGCTATCTGGAGTGACCATATAAAACGAGCCAATTTGCATTGGAAATTAAATATTTTATTGTCTTATCATGGTGACAAAAGACACATTGCAGACTTTCATGCCAATCGGGAGGCTTATGGCAACTGAGTACATTTTTTACCAGAATCGTCGCATCAACGGGTATTATGCCAATGAGCCTGATATGTCGACTTCGCTAGAGTTGCTCTTAGACAAATGAATGTACAATAGTCAATAATTTCTCACAAGTTGCAGCGAACCTTAAGTGTAGATTTTTTTTCCCCAAATACAAAAATATGCATATATAATTAATCATAATAGTAAACACAATGGCCTGAATTCTCTGAAATGTCACACATGTATCAATCAGAAAGGGATTCAATGCAACTGATCTCATCTTAGTTATTTGTAGATAATGAACAACGTAACACTGTACCTGAGACACGCTTGACTTGTAGCATAGTTATCATGGGCCTTGGATAACATGGTAAGTGGTTACAGATCAGACATCTTAATTTTCCTCTCTGCTAAGTTTGCAACTGTAGATTTGCCACTTCTCCCAAAGAGAAAGCAATATTGAAACACCACATACAATCTTCTTGTGAAAATGAAACATTGACCTGACTCAAATGAGGACAGGCATCAAATGCACAAACCTATTCCTCAAGCTATACTTTACCCAGTTCTACAAAACCTAAATCTGACATGCACAATTATACTAACAAAATAGCTGCAATTTGGCAATTATACTATCATGGCCATGACAATTATATACCAAGCTTAAGAAGTCTGACAGTTCCTGAACATTTCATACTGCAATTGAGGCGTTTTACAACTTGATGGGCATAACCAGCATATGCTTGGAGCCTGCTGTTTAATATATTTGTACAATATTACTGACTTTGAAGTCTTAACCAATTTTTGGAAGAAGAATATTGCATGTACAGCATAAATTGAACTTACCATGCATTTTCCAAACCCCCACCACTAGATCTTTGTATATTTATGTGGTTGAAGTTTATCCAACCATCTTTAGCAACACACCATGGCTATTTTGTCAAAAGGAAAAACCATACAGAGCATGATACCTTTCATATTACTAACATGGTTAAATCCACATTCACTCTGAAATGCTGGAAAAAAATCCCATAAAAGAGGAAGATCTGCACTGCTAATTGGACTCACTAAAGTAAGCAGTGCGGATCTTCCTCTTTTATGGGAGTAACACATTTTAATCAGATATATCTTTAAAGTGCTGAAGTTGCATAAGATTTACAACTTGATTTCCAACCAGAAGAAACTACAGTGCTATTTTCAAACATATACATACGTATCTAATAGGTATTACCTATTGTAGAGTATCTAGCTGCAACCTGCACGAGCAATTCAGCTAGTCGTGTAGTAAAATGAAGGGCCTAGTAAATGGTAAAGACTTGCTCGGAAATTATGAGGTCCTGCAAATCTTTTGTCTCTACGCACATAATATGAAGTGTGAGTGGATAAGCACCCACCAAAAATTTAGCAACTATCCATTCCAAGAATATGGAGCACGCTCGACAACTAAATAGTCCCCCCTTATGTCCTTCGCTACACGGATCTCATCGTCCAAATAGATAGTATCAAACCTGAAAATGAAGATAATGGAAATATCATTGCAGGAAAGCGAAATATTCTGTTTGACATCGTTAACAGTAATATGCAGAGGGAAGGATCAATGCCAGTTTAACATTACATAAGTATTTAGCCTTTTGGTCTTCATTAGTAATTTACCATGTGTATTGAGAATACCTGGTGCTCAAATAAATAAAAGGACCCAAAGGGCCACATTAAATTTGTTATTTTCTAGCTCACTGTCTGAAGAGAACCAAGTTAAGGTTGATTAAGCTTTTCTCCCATGTCCTATCTCCTAACAATATATAGACAAGGAAAGAAGGGCATGAAAACGGTTGATCTTACACATCTAGCTTCTAGTCTGAAAATTATCACCTTGAATCCTCCCATATCTTACTCAGATACCCGTGTCATTTAGATGAATAAATTGAGTTGTATTTGCAAAATTGCATGGATATATAAATATAGGCATAGCAGACTTGGATTCGGGCCAACCAAATCCAGTAATGTCTAGCCAATCTCCATTTCTCAAGTTAGTTGATTTGTCTAGCAACATGACAATACCATGTGAGACCGCTAATCATTTTTCCGATAAAGCATTCTGCCTTCCATGCCTAGATTCTTCCCCTCCTGTTCTTCCAGAAAAATAATAATGAGAAGAATTGAAGACACCATTTACAAATCTGGTGGTGAGAAAGGCTCCTAAATCCCTGATCATTTGCTCAATCTCCTCTTATTTCTATGTAAGGACCTAACTGAATCTGGAAGTCAGAAACTGTGTCACCCCATCTTCCAAGAAGAAAAGAAACAATCCGACTTTTACGGATCAACCACGGCGAATCTTTTATTGCCAAAGATTTCAAGAGGCTTGGCAAGGAGGTTTGCAAGAGGTTGGTGTGAGGATGAGATAAACAATGTTAGACTTGGAAGTTATTCATTAGGCACAGAGGCTTAGAATCTCTATGAAATTCCAATCGATTCATCTGATTCTTACTCATACAAATTTTCTCACAATTTCTCTCAGTGAAACAGAATTTAAGTCTTCTGATCTTAGGAGAGTGATTAAACTGAATCGCCAAGTCTCTGTGCTTACATCTTGTTCTTTTTACATGGTTTTGTAAAGCTAATGTCAAACAAACAAACAAACAAACTCTTGTGCACTCACCATCCTTTCCCAAATGGCGGGAAGGGAACCTCCCAATTGCCCCCCTTCAGCATAGCACGTGTAAACCTGCAAATGATAAACATCGATATCGCCTTGACATAACAGGAATGCAGTTGTTAAACAACAGAAAAAGGTTATCAGGTCCTACCGAAAATTTACTCGCTGGGGTGGTTGGATCTCGATGCTCCCGTTCACGACGAACGCGCCAGAGGGCGGGAAGGTGATGACGTTGTTGAGGCTCCCACCTGGAACGTCGATGACCTGGAGCACGTCGCCGGCGGCGGTGCGGAAGGTGGGGGCGTTGCGCACGATGAAGAGCTGCTCCTGCTCGGTCGTCCAGAGGAGGCGCCAGGTGCCGGAGAGCTTGGCGGCGTCCGATACGGTGTCGGCGTCCGGGGCGGAGGCAGCGAGGGCGTCTATGCAGGAGACGATGTCCGCGAGGCGGGACGGGTCGAACTGGGTTTCGAGGCCGCGGCCCTGGTCGGCGATGAGGCGGAGGAGCTCGGCCTTGGCCGGCGGCGGGCGGGCCGGGAAGAGGGCGCGGAGGAATCCGACGGCGTGGGGCGCGGCGGGAGCGAGGCGGCGGTTGCCGCGCGGGCTCGGCGCGAAGGTTTGCGCGGCCGTGTGGGTTTGGAAGAGTAGTGGCGCCATTGGCGAGGATTTGGTTTGGGTGGTGGAGAGTTTGGAGACGGCTGGACTAATTACTTTAGATCCCTTTCTTTTCATTCATGGGCTGGGCTAAACTGAGCCTAATAAACATAGGCCAATCAAGTCCATAAACCCGGGAGCTATATCTGGCTATTAAACGTTCGATCGGGTTCTGGTTTTCTTTGCTTATGTATTTCTTTGGGTTTTCTCAGTTTCTTTATGGTTTTCTATTTTTCTTTGTTTTCTCATTGGTTTTCAACATTCTTTCTTATTTTTTGTTGTTCTTTGTTCCTTTCTTGGTTTTGATGGGTTTTTTGCTTTTTTTTCTTTGTTACTTTTCTCGGTTTTTTTCGTTTTTCTTTGTTTCCTTCTCGAGTATCACTATTTTCATTCTTTTTAATTGGATTGCTTTGGTTTTCATTTTCTTTCTTGTTTTTATGTTTTTATTGGTTTTCTTCAATTTTTTAAATGTCACAACATTTTTTAAATGCGGTAACATTTTTTAAGATATCATGTACATTTTTAATACTATGCAAAACATTGTTTTACATTGTATACTTATTTTTTTAAACACACATGCATTTTTACTGAAATGAGGAAACTTTTTTTCATTGTCATGATCATTTTTTTAAAGATTTTATACCATGTTGACATTTTTTCAAATTCATGGTTTAAAATTTTTGAATGTAAATTTAATCTTTTTTAATATATTCACTTAAAATATAGATAAAAAAGAAAATATTGCATGATGTCAACGTGGCATCATGATAATGTTCAGATGACGAAAAAACTTCCATAATGACCAGGCCCATCACCGACTCCTGTAGGGTGCGACTGGGTGGAGCTGGCTACCACGTCGCATTATGCGAAACATATCATGCTTATGAACCCAGTTATTCCTCAATTTTTTTTCTGTAGTCAGCCAAAAATTTGGGCAATTCCTATTCAGCTCTTATGCGTGTGTCAGTTCGACATTGTTACAGTTACAGGGCACGCATAACATTTGTACATGGGCCGGCCCATCTATATCTACAATATTTGCACGAACCATAAAAAGCATGAACCAATAACATGGTGATATGAACATACAATCTGGTTTGGGATGACCGTAACCTTGACTTTATTGCCGCTAGCCATGGAGATGAACTTGACATAGTAGAAGAAGCACTACTACAAGTCCAGTCAACACTAACTGGCCAAAAAGTAGTCATCATTGAGGCGCCTTAGATCCGTCCGTGATTCTGGGTCAATGATGACACGAAATCACTCATCGACTGATCGATCGGTGACGATTTTCAAGAAGCAACCTGAAAGGTCATCACCGACCAACCAAAAAGCTATGACCGCACAGTGATCACACTTTCTAGGTTAAGAAACCTAGGGTTGCATTGTTAGCAATGTACTAACAATGCAACTATAGATGCATTGTTGTACATAGTTATCACATGCACAATGCATAATCGCATCCACCATAATTGCCTTACATAAATTGTCACATGTCCAAATTTCTTGGGGCAACATATTCAAGTGATAATGGAGAGAATAGTCTTGATGTGAAAGAACCAGTAACATTGTTGAGCGAGAAGTATTGCGGCCTCAGCAAACCTGACACTGCATATTTCACCTTCCAATGAATCCTTTAACTAAATGCAAAATACCCTTAATTTCTCTCCTTCAAGGTTGGTAGCTCAAATTGCACTCCCTTCTTTTTGTGTAGTGCACCTAATGACCTAAGGTAGAGCAACGTTGTTGCTATGCCATTTTAGATGCACTTCACAAAATACTCTTACAAAAAAAGAGTTGTGAAGTACACTAGCAACGATGTGTGTTCTCTCGTGTTCATAGAAAATAAACAACATACTC
>NC_041382.1:673942483-673986339 GCF_002162155.2 Triticum dicoccoides | reverse complement strand
ACCATCTAGGGTGCAGAATTAGTTATTCTTCACCCGAGGTAATCTTACGATCATTTCATAATTAAATTATGTTTCGAATTCAAATAGTTACATTCCTATTGATTCACTATGTAAACTTTGACATAAGAAAATAAAAATATAGGTCATTAGACAAGAAAATTTGCAGTTTATGTGTATTTTAGACTATGTTTTTACGTTTGTAATTTTACATAACATAAAATATTTTTTACGACGATTATATTTTTTGTTACGATTCCTTTTTGCGTCGAAAATAAGACAAAACTTATGAAACGTAAAATTACGGTGCATTGATGGTAAAATAGAGGGGGGGTGAAGAATAACTATTCCTCACCCAGGGTGACGAATAGCGCGACCCTATATATATATATATCAGGATCTTTCCAACACTCTGAGCTTGCCAAAAGAATAAAATGTAAAAAGGAAAGGTGAAAATCACCATGACTTTTGCATAAGGTAGGAGATAAAAGTAAAAGATAGGCCCTTCGCAGAGGGAAGCAGAGGTTGTCATGCGCTTTCAGGGTTGGATGCACAAAATCTTAATGCGAAAGAACGTCACTTTATATTGCCACTTTTGATATGGACCTTTATTATGCAGCCTGTCGCTTTTATTTCTTCCATGTCACAAGATCGTATAAAGCTTATTTTCTCCTACACTAATAAGTCATACATATTTAGAGAGCAATTTTTATTGCTTGCACCGATGGCAACTTACTTGAAGGATCTTACTCAATCCATAGGTAGATATGGTGGACTCTCATGAAAAAACTGTGTTTAGGGATATTTGGAAGCATAAATAGTATCTCTACTTGGTGCAAAGAATTTGGCTAGCATGAGGGGAAAGAGCAAGCTCAACATGTTGGATGATCCATGACAATATACTTTATTTCAGATATAAGAAAACATAATCCATTACGTTGTCTTCCTTGTCCAACATCAACTCTTTAGCATGTCATATTTTAATGGTGCTCACAACCATAAAAGATGTCCAAGATAGTATATTTATATGTGAAACCTCTCTTTCTTTATTATTTCCTATTAATTGCAACGACGACCAAAGCTATGTTTGTCAACTCTCAACAACTTTTAATCATCATACTCTTTCTATGTGAAGTCATTACTCTTCATAAGATCAATATGATCTCTTTTTATTTCTTTTTATTTCTTTTTATTCTTTCTTTTTCTTTTATTCACTCAAGATCATAGCAAGATAATCAAGCACTTGACTCAACACTAATCTTTATTATATAGCTCACGGACTCGATTACATAGAGGTGTCATAAAGCAAAACTCAAAACTAGATCATTCCAAAAACTTGGTAGTGTGATGGTGATACGATACTAGGGCACCTCCCCCAAGCTTGGCAGTTGCCAAGGGGAGTGCCCATACCCATATGATTAAGTCTCCTTTCTCATAAGTGGTGGTGACGGGGTTGTTGATGAAGTAGGCTTGTCGTTCATCTTCCAAGGCATAGGCTCACCATCATAGAAGGATGAACGAGTCTCCGGGATCCTCAAATCTGCAGCCAAACTCATCCTCTCGAATCTATATTCATACCCACAGTTTTGGTTTTGCAGGTCATAGATCTGGGCTTGGAGGTGCTCGATTTTCTCGTGAAGCTTGAAGATGGCCTCCCCAATGTTCTTGGCATCCAGCTTGTGGTTGTTGGTGAACTCCGCGATCATCATATGGTTGGCATTGAGTCCGCGTTCCACCATCTCTTGGCACTTGAAAACTTGTTGCTCCATTGCCTCGAGCCTTGTCTCCACGCTTCCGGTCCTCCTTGGTCCCTCAACATCGCGGATGTGCAGCACCCCCTCATGCACCTCAATGGTTTGAGGGTGTTGCAGCACTTCCGCGAGGTAGGGGTTGATGACCTTCTCGAAAAACTTGTCTTTGGGGCACTTGGAGACGTCATGATGATCTAGATCTGTCAGAAAAACAGCTCGAAACAAGAATAGAGGACAATTGTGTGATACATGAGTCAAAACCTTCGGGAGATTATATAATGAATTTTTACCGACCAAAATACGTAACGTGCAAGAAAACGGAGTCCGGAGAGCACACGAGGTGCCCACGAGGCAGGGGGCGCGCCCTCCACCCTCGTGGAGTCCTCGTGTCCTTCCCGGACGGCTTCTTATTTTTCTATTTTTCTAAATATTCCAAAATAGAGAAAAATTGCCATTAGAACTGTTTTGGAGTCGGTTTACTTACCGTACCACATACCTATTCCTTTCGGAGTCTGAAACGTTCTGGAAAGTGTCCCTTATGTATTCCTCCGGGGTTACAGTTTCAATAACACTGGTTTCAACATTTATAGGATTACCTGAGATATAATGTTTGATTCTTTAACCGTTCACCACCTTCGGATTTGTGCCTTCGAAGTTATTGATTTTTATGGCACCGGAACGATAGACCTCCTCGATAACATAAGGACCTTCCCATTTAGAGAGAAGTTTTCCTGCAAAAAATCTTAAACGAGAGTTATATAGCAATACATAATCACCTACATTAAACTCACTAAAAGGACCGAGAAGAGGTGTCTAGAGAGGGGGGGGGGGTGATTAGACACTCAGTGCTAAAAGTTATAGTTTTTAATTTCTTTAAGTTGAAGTGGAGTTTTGGCACAAGTTTAACAATCTCAATACATATCAAGCAAGCATGCAAAGAGTATATGAGCAGCGGAAAGTAAAGCATGCAACTTGCAAGAATGTAAAGGGATGGGATTGGAGTGTGCAAACGCAATTTGGAGACACGGAGATTTTTGAGACGTGGTTCCGATAGGTGGTGCTATCGTACATCCACGTTGATGGAGACTTCAACCCATGAAGGGTAAAAGTTGCTCGATTCCATGGAGGGCTCCACCCACGAAGGGTCCACGAAGAAGCAACCTTGTCTATCCCACCATGGCCGTCGCCCACGAAGGACTTGCCTCACTAGTGGTAGATCTTCACGAAGTAGGCGATCTCCTTGCCCTTACAAACTCCTTGGTTCAACTCCACAATCTTGTCGGAGGCTCCCAAGTGACACCTAGCCAATCTAGGCGACACCACTCTCCAAGAAGTAACAAATGGTGTGTCGATGATGAACTCCTTGCTCTTGTGCTTCAAATGATAGTCTCCCCAACACTCAACTCTCTCTCATAGGATATGGATTTGGTGGAAATAAGATTTGAGTGGAAAGCAACTTGTGGAAGGCTAGAGATCAAGATTCATATGGTAAGAATGGAATATCTTGGCCTCAACACAAGTGTAGGTAGTTCTCTCTCAGAAAAAGTAGGTTGGAAGTGTAGCTTTATTCTGATGGCTCTCTCCATGAATGAAGAGGTGGTGGAGGGGTATATATAGCCTCCAGACAAAATCTAACTATTACACAACTTGCCAATCTCGGTGGGACCGAATGGATAAACTCGGTCGGACCGGTTCAGCAAAGCTAGTGACCGTTAGGGTTTTCGGTGGGACCGACTGGATCAACTCGGTGGGACCGATGTGCTAGGGTTAGGGTAAATCCAAAACTCGGTTCGATCGATTACTCAAACTCGGTGGGACCGATTTGGGTAATAAGCGAAACAGAGAGTTGGCCAAGCAAACTCGGTGGGGCTGATCGCATATCTCGGTGGGACCGAAAATATTGCAATAGGTAACAGAGAGTTTGCAAGCCCATCTGGTGAGACCGAGATCCCACCGGTGAGACCAAACTGATTAGGGTTTCTGGCAGTGGCTATGTCAACTGAATTTGGTGGCTCCGGATAGAAAGAATCGGTGGGGCCGAGTTGGATATTTGGTGTGGGACATATTTGGAAGTGAGAAAGTGGTTGAGGGCTTTGGAGCATATTACTAAGCACTTTGAGCAAGCAAGCCATTAAGCAACACCTCATCCCTTCTTAATAGTATTGGCTTTTCCTATAGACTCAATGTGATCTTGGATCACTAAAATAGAAAATGTAGAGTCTTGAGCTTGGAGCTTGAGCCAATCCTTTGTCCTTAGCATTTTGAAGGGGTTTCACATCCTCTAGTCCATGCCACTCCATTGTTGAACTTATCTAAAACATACTAGGTAAAAGTGTTAGTCCAACAAGAGATATGTTGACATTAATTACCAAAACCACCTAGGGAGTACTTGTGCTTCAAATCTCCCCCTTTTTGGTAATTGATGACAACATACATCAAAGCTTTAGATCAAGATATAGAAAATAGTAAGTAAAGCTTTGGAAAGACATGTAACATGCATAGGCTCCCCCCTACATGCATGCAATCATGTGAATATGGAATATAGGAGCATGTGAATGCATAAACATGACAGAGTAAGCACCGTGTTACATGTATCTTGGCTATATGCATCAGAGCAAATGATGTGAATATGAGAAATGTACCTTCATGCTCATGAGTCCTTCTTGCAAATAGTATGTACATCAGCAAGAATTTCTCATACGCATGACTGTGATGCATATACTTACCTTGTGGTCTTGAGTTGGCTTAGGATGGAATGAACCTGCGTAAAATAGGTTAGATAACACAGATACACCTACTGGCTAGAGCAAACAAAAGAAACCACAAGAGTACCAAGACTGGGATGACATGTAGAGTGAGTACTAAGTACCACATTGGATATAGACATGTCCCCAAAGGTAAAGATGTGCAATAAATTCAAGGATTTCCTTCCCTTAGATGTCTTGCTCCCCCTGAAGCTAGCATGGGATACTGGGAGAAGATAGGGAACAGAAAATCAGAGCAAAAACAGAGATCAAAGGAAATAAACAGAGCTAATGCAAACGAGCAAATATTAACATGTCTTTCCCCTCTTGAAGACATGTGACTTCTCTCCTCTTGAACACCAAGCATCTGGGGTCCTTGAGGATTACTCTTTCTTCTTGAGTATTCTCTCCCCCTATAGATATGATTAAGCTTTGATGTGATCTCTCTCTCCCTCTTTGACATTAACTTCCAAGAAGGGTTCTTCTGGATTTGTCATGATGGGTTGGGTCCTTGAGTCACAGAACAAAGCAGCAGGTTGAATGGGATGTTGGTCGAGGACAAGATTCATTGAGTGGAGCTGGATCAAAAGGAATGCAGAAACAAGTGGCAAGATGTCTTTCCTGTAGTGAAATCGATGACACCGAGTTGTATGGTTCGGTTGTACGAGAGCATTTGGTTGGACCAAAAGTATCAAACCGGTGAGACCAAGTTCAACGCAGAGAAAACACTTGTCACCTCAGCTCACTAGACAAGTAAGATCTCACAAGGATTTGCAAGGAATTAACTGAAAGATTTGCAATGAATTTGATGCAAGGAATGCAGAACAGAAAATAAAAGAGAAGAAACTAAAAAAAAGTCTAGATGAAGTTGGATGCAAATATGCATGAGACAAATGCAAGAGCACAAAAAGAACTCAAGAGAACTTCATCTAGAATTGGTCGGTGACAAAGTCACCTATGTTAGAGTATATTGACTTAGGAGTCAAGTGAGATCACTTGATCATAGGTCATACTCATCGTTTAAGCTCAAAATGGGGTTACCATTTTTCGTTTAAGCTTTTTGATGTATTCACATCTTGTCGAGTTGCTTTGACTCATGACTTGGATTAAAGCTTCTCTAAGATGGAATAACATACCTTGGGTGGTGGCGTTGATCATGATCATGTAGTTGAACTTGTGTGGGTTGCTCAAGGTTGATGTAGCTCATCAAGAGTTGGTAGCACCACTTGGAGTTTGAGTTCATCTACCTACATGGGTTAGTTCTTGTAAGGAAGAGCACTTGTATATCCAAAATGACAATCATGAAACTCAACATAGAATTTGTCAAAGGATATGTTTGAATGGTTGCGTGCTTCCTTGTCTTCATCCACCATTGTGTAGAGACTTGGTGATATAGAAATTGCTCAAGATGTGAGTGAGTTGCAATCTCATAGATTTAGATTCATCCAAGTACCTACACGGGTTAGATAACATGCAAGATGCAAATATATCCAAGACATGAGATAGTCAACATAAGAGAAATATCAAGGATTAGTCATAGGCTCATGCCTTGCATGTATCAAATGGAGTTCCTACTCCAAGTTTGAAGCATCAATGATGTTCAATTCACCTCTTAACCTGCAAAACACTTTCTCATCAAGTGGTTTCGTGAGCATATCATCTAACTGTTTTTCGATGCGAACATGCTTAAGATTAATGTCCCCTTTGGCAACATGATCTCGAATGAAATGATGACGAACTTCAATATGCTTAGTTCGAGAATGTTGCACGGGATTGTGAGCAATCTTAATAGCACTTTCATTGTCACAAAGTAATGGAACATGTTTCACATATATCCCATAATCTTTAAGAGTTTGGGTCATCCAAAGTAATTGAGCAGAACATGATCCAGCAGCAATGTATTTCGCTTCGGCGGTGGATAAGGATACCGAGTTTTGTTTCTTGGAAGACCAAGACACAAGAGATCTACCAAGAAATTGACAAGTACCCGAAGTGGACTTTCTATCAACCTTGTCACCGGCATAGTCCGAGTTGGAGTAGCCAACAAGATCAAAGGAGGCCCTCTTTGGATACCAAATGCCAAAATTTGGTGTATGGATTAAGTATCTCACTATCCTTTTCACGGCCTTAATATGGCATTCTTTAGGAGCAGCTTGATATCATGCACACATGCACATACTTAGCATAATATCGAGGCGTGAAGCACATAGATATAACAATGAACCAATCATGGAGCGATAAACCTTTTGATCAACCGGTTCACCATCTTTGGTTAAATCAAGATGTCCACTAGTAGGCATGGGTGTAGTCATACCTTTGCATTCTTGCATATTGAACTTCTTGAATAAGTCCTTGGTGTACTCCGTTTGAGAGACAAAGGTGCCTTCCTTAGTTTGCTTGATTTGCAAACCAAGAAAGAATTTGAGTTCACTCATCATTGACATCTCAAACTTCTCCGACATTAGCTTTCCAAACTTTTCACTAAAATAAGGGTTAGTTGATCCAAATATAATATCATCGACATAAATTTGGCACACAAATAGTTCTCCATTAACCCTTTTAGTAAAAAGAGTAGAATCTATTTTTCCAATTTCAAAGCCTTTTTCAATAAGGAACTTGGTCAAGCATTTATACCATGCTCTCGGAGCTTGTTTAAGACAATAAAGAGCTTTGTGAAGTTTGTAAACATGATTAGGTTTCTTAGGATTGACAAATCCGGGAGGTTGCTTAACATAAACTTCCTCCTCTATTTCACCATTTAGAAAAAGCACTTTTAATGTCCATTTGGTACAAGGTGATATCATGATGATTAGAATAGGCAAGTAAGATGCGAATGGACTCAAGTCTAGCAACGGGGGCATATGTCTCACCATAGTCCATACCTTCGACTTGAGTGTAGCCTTGGGCGACGAGACGTGCTTTGTTGCGAACTACTTGTCCATCTTCGTCTTGCTTGTTGTGAAACACCCATTTGGTACCGATGATGTTGTGGTTGTTGTCTGGCTTCTCAACTAATGTCCAAACTTGATTTCTCTCAAAGTTGTGTAGCTCTTCATGCATGGCATTTATCCAATCCGGATCTTCCGAAGCTTCTTCAACCTTCATAGATTCAATGCTAGAGATGAATGAATAGTGTTCATAAAAGTTAGCTAAACGAGTTTTTGAGCGAGTGATTCTCCCGGTTTGGATATCATTGTAGATTTTCTCGACGGGGTGGTCTTTAGCAATGCTTGCTCGAACTCGTGAAAGCTTTTGCTTGGATCTTGGTTGAACATCTTCTTCATCTTGTTCTTCTTCTTTGCCTTCTTCGTTGTTGACGTTGTCGTTCTCTTGTCGTGGTGGAGAAGGAGGTTGTTGGCGTTCATCTTGGTGCACTTCCTTGTTTTCTTCATCTTGGTGTGTCCCACTTGTGGATGCTTTCATATCAACTCTTGGTTCACCTTGTCATGAGGTAGAAGCTTCCACTTGGACGGACGAGGTACTCTCCTTCACCTCCGTTGGATGAATCTTGCCAATAGACAAGTCTTGGATTGCTTCTGAAGGGTCTTTGTCTCCTACATCAATTGGCAATTGCTCTACTTGTGAGCCGTTAGATTCATCAAACTTCACATCTACCGTCTCTTCAACCTTTCGGGTGAAATTATTGTAGACACGGTATGTGTGAGAGTTTGAGCCATAACCAAGTAGGAAACCTTCATGAGACTTAGGAGCAAATTTAGAACGACGATGCTTATCAAGAATGTAGCACTTTGAGCCGAATACTCGAAAGTATCCAACTTGTGGTTTGTTATCGGTGAGGAGCTCATATGCCGTCTTGCCGAGTAGCTTCTGAAGATACAAACGATTTGTTGCATGACAAGCTGTCTCAACCGCTTCCGCCCAAAAGTGCTTTGGCGTCTTGTACTCATCAAGCATCGTTCTCGCCATTTCGATGAGTGTCCGGTTCTTCCTCTCAACAACTCCATTTTGTTGAGGTGTGTACGTAGCCGAGAACTCATGTGAAATCCCTTCTTCATCAAGAAAGGTGTCCACATTTGCGTTCTTGAACTCCTTTCCGTTATCGCTGTGAACCTTCTTGATTTTCACTTCAAATTGATTTTGGGCCTTCCTAGCGAAGTTTTTGAAGATCTTTTGGACCTGCGATTTATCATCGAGAAAGAACACCCACGTAAATCTTGAAAAATCATCAACTATAACTAGACCAAAAGAATTTCCACCGAGACTTTTGTAAGCATTAGGACCAAAAAGATCCATGTGAAGTAGCTCGAGTGGCCTCCTTGTGGTCATGATGTTCTTCACAGGATGCCTTCCTCCAACCTGTTTACCTGCTTGACAAGCGCTGCAAAGTCTATCCTTATCAAATATGACATCGTTAACGCCAAGGATATGATTTCCTTTAATAAGCTTGTCAAGGTTTTGCATACCAACATGACCTAATCGTCTATGCCATAACCAACCTTTAGAAGATTTAGCAATTAAGCAAGTTCTAGGTTGAGCCTTTTTAGTGAAATCAACAATGTAAAGATCACCTCTACGTATACCGGTAAAGGCCATTTTATGATTGTCTCTTCGAAACACTTGGCAATCTACTTCAGTAAATAGGACATTGAAACCGAAATCAACAAATCTAGATACTGAAAGTAAATTGTACCTAAGAGATTCAACGAGCCTGACATTTTGAATGGAGCTATCATGTGAGATGGCCACCTTACCTAGGCCAGCCACCTTACCCTTTGAGTTATCACCAAAGGTGACATACTTTCGAGGGCCGTTGAGGGAGTCCTAGATTAGGGGGTCTCCAGACAGCCGGACTATCTCCATTGGCCGGACTGTTAGACTACGAAGATACAAGATTGAAGACTTCGTCTCGTGTCCGGATGGGACTCTACTTGGCGTGGAAGGCAAGCTAGGCAATATGGATATGGATATCTCCTCCTTTGTAACCGACCTTGTGTAACCCTAACCCTCTCCGGTGTCTATATAAACCAAAGGGTTTTAGTCCGTAGGACAACAATCATAACATACAATCATACCATAGGCTAGCTTCTAGGGTTTAGCCTCTCTGATCTCGTGGTAGATCTACTCTTGTACTACCCATATCATCAATATCAATCAAGCAGGACGTAGGGTTTTACCTCCATCAAGAGGGCCCGAACCTGGGTAAAACATCGTGTCCCCTGCCTCTTGTTACCATCTGGCCTAGACGCACAGTTCGGGACCCCCTACCCGAGATCCACCGGTTTTGACACCGACATTGGTGCTTTCATTGAGAGTTCCTCTGTGTCGTCGCCGTTAGGCTTGATGGCTCCTACTATCATCGATAGCAATGCGGTCCAGGGTGAGACTCTTCTCCTCGGACAGATCTTCGTATTCGGCGGCTTTGCACTGCGGGCTAATTCGCTTGGCCATCTGGAGCAGATTGAAAGCTATGCCCCTGGCCATCAGGTCAGATTTGGAAGTTTGAACTACACGGCCGACATCCGCGGAGACTTGATCTTTGACGGATTCGAGCCACAGCCGGGCGCGCCGCACTGTCATGATGGGTATGACCTAGCTCTGCCGCCGAACAGTACCCCAGAGGCCGCGCCTGCATCAGCTCCGACCCTTAGCTCGGAGCCAACTGCGCCAATCGAGGACGGGCAATTAGACACCACCTCAGGGGCTGCAGTCTCAATGATGATCGAGCCAAACACCAGCCTAATCTTCTGCGCAGCCCGTGACCCCAAGGTGCCGGACTTTTTTTCTGACTCCGAACCGCCTGCGGCCCTGCCAATCGAATCCGATTAGGCGCCGATCATGGAATTCACCGCCGCGGATATCTTTCAGCACTCGCCCTTCGGCGACATTCTGAATTCACTAAGGTCTCTCTCTTTGTCAGGAGAGCCCTGGCCGGATTATGGCCAACATGATTGGGATGCGAATGACGAAGAAATTCGACGCCCACCCACCACCCACTTAATAGCCACTGTCGATGACTCAACTGACATGCTCGACTTCGACTCCGAAGACATCGACGGTATGGACGACGATGCGGGAGGCGAAGAGGAACCACCGCCCATAGAGCGCTGGATGACCACCTCATCATATGACGTATACATGGTGGACACACCAAAAGAAGACGACGACGAGGAACGGAAGGACGCACCGAAGGCTTGTTCCCTCGAGAAACAGTCAAAGTGGCGGCGCAAGCGCCACCCCAAATCCCGCCTCGGCAGAAATAATGATCATACAGACCCAACGTTGGAGCAGGGCGAACCACTGCCGGACCACGACAATACGGGGAATCGAACCGAACAAACCAATTCTATCAAAGATAATAGTCCGGACGAAATAACACCGGACAGGCACCCGGAGCAGCAGAATGCCCGTCAAAGGCTTGTTGCCACCGCGAGGAGTCTGAAAAAGCAGAAGCAAAGGATCAAGGCTGCGCAGGACACACTCCAAATCAGATGGAGTAAAGTACTCAACACAGCAGCGAAGTACGGTGGCAATCGCCCCACCAAGAGCTACCCAAAGCGGAAGTTGCTACCTGAATTCGATGAGGAGGCCTCAGAACCCCCACAACCAAAAAATTAAAACATCCATCTGGCCGGATAGACGACCTCACGGCCAACATAAAGTGGCAAGCAACGCCGCACATAAGCCAATACGCGGTCTACGCGAGGGCTCGCATCAAAAGGAGGGCGAAACCAGCTCCATCTATGGACCACGCAAGCGTGCTCCAGCATACGATGCAACACAACAAACATCCGAACAACGCGGTACACCCAGATATCGGGGTGCAGCACACCCCTTATGTTTCACCGATGAGGTGCTGGACCATGAATTTCCAGAGGGATTCAAACCCGTAAACATAGAGGCATAAGATGGAACAACAGACCCTAGGGTCTGGATTGAGGACTATATCCTCCATATCCACATGGCTCGGGGAGATGATCTCCACGCCATTAAGTATTTACCCCTCAAACTCAAAGGGCCAGCTCGGCACTGGCTTAAGAGCCTCCCTGAAGGCTCCATTGGAAGTTGGGAAGAGCTCGAAGACGCCTTTCGGGCAAATTTTCAAGGGACTTATGTCCGACCTCCGGACGCGGATGATTTGAGTCATATAACTCAACAGCCCGGAGAGTCAGCCCGAAAGCTTTGGAACAGGTTTCTTACTAAAAAGAACCAAATTGTCGACTGTCCGGACGCCGAAGCCTTGGCAGCATTTAAGCATAGCGTCCGTGACGAATGGCTTGCCAGACACCTCGGCCAAGAAAAGCCGTGAACAATGGCAGCATTAACAAGCCTCATGACCCGCTTTTGCGCGGGCGAGGATAGCTGGCTAGCCAGATGCAGCACCAGCGACCCCAATACATCCGAAGTTAGAGATGGAAATGGGAAATCATGGCGCAACAGCAATAACAAAGGCCGGAATAAAGAATACAACATGAAGAGCACGACAGTAAACGTCGGATTCAAAAGCTCACGGCCAGGTCAGCAAAAGCCGCCCTCTAAAGGCGCCAGAGACGAACTATCCTGCCTAAACAAAATTCTGGACCAAATATGTTAGATCCATAGCACCCCTGGTAAACCCGCTAATCATACCCACAGAGAATGTTGGGTCTTCAAGCAGTCCGGCAAGCTCGACGCCGTACACAAAGGGGAGGATACACCAAGCAAAGATGAGTATGAGCCTCTCAAGCAAGACACTGGGGAACAAAAGAAATTTCCACTAGAAGTCAAAACAGTAAACGTGTTACACGTGATCAAGGGGAGAAACAAAACGACACTCCCAGGAAAATATGCCCAAGGGCCTATCACCGCGGAGCCCTGCCACTGGTCATCTCAACCGATCACTTTCGACCATCGTGATTACTCAGCAAGTATCCGGCGTGCAGGATGGGCTGCCCTGGTATTAGACCCAATAATCGACGGATACCACTTCACACGAGTCCTGATGGACGGTGGCAGCAGTCTCAACCTGATATACCAGGATACAATCCGCAAAATGGGGATAGACCCAACAAAAATTTGCCAAAGCAATACTACCTTTAAAGGAGTAACGCCAGGCCCAGGGGCTCATTGCACGGGCTCCCTGCTACTAAAGGTTATATTCGGCTTCCCCGATAACTTCCGCAGCGAACATTTAACCTTCCACATCGCTTCGTTCCAAAGCGGATATCAAGCACTACTTGGACGCGAAGCTTTTGCTCGCTTTAATGCAATACCACATTACGCTTCCCTGACGCTCAAGATGCCCGGTCCACGAGGCATCATTACAGTGAACGGAAGTATCAAGCGATCTTTGCGTGCCGAAGAGAATGCAACTTCCTTGGCAGCCGCACACTAAAAATGGCCTCACCAACTAAAGCATTTGATAGGTCGTCAAGACCACGGACATGGTTAGATGAGTCCGGTGTTCTATATGTAATTTGTACCGGATGGATGGCCACACCCCTATTACGAATACAAGGGGCTCAACACGCACAGACAAGCGGCAATTTCTACTCATTTTTAGTTATACATGGTTTCTTTAAAAACTATCTTTTTTCACGACAACTTTTTCACCTAAGTTCCTCTCTTTTACAGATGATCATCGTGCTACACCCGTCAAGGATACGGCACAACGGAGACACAGGCGCAAACGTGCAGCAGGGACTCGTTCCAAGGATTCTTTTTAGATTAAGACCCTGCGTAAAACTTTTTTACTGTCTCTTGTTGATACACATCCACCGAATTCTCAGCACAATTGGGAAGGATGCTGACGTCTTGGCATGTGGCCACGTCAGAATAATGCACGTACCTGGACACAAGGGGCTTCTCACAAAGGGCACTATTTAGGCCCGGTTTATACCATAAAGACCGAATACCTTAGGGAGTGTTCGGCGTCGCGAGTTTGGCCTTATATGCATCAGCTCCAAATCATTGTCTTTGGTCAAATGTTGGGTTTGCCCGGCTCCTGTGTTTTGGTGCCTTACATTCCGCTTTATCGGCTAAGGCAGCACCAGGAGAACTACTACGATTGTGCCCTGGTTCACCCGGACGAGCACCTCAGTAGAGAAAGCCGAAAACTGACTGTCATGATATAGCGTGAGACTGGTCAACCACTCGATGACCTATCGGAATGTTAGAATTCCTCCGCCTTAACGAAGGGCTGTTTTTCGGCCAGGCATGTATGCACCCCGAGATCAGGAGAGTGCGGAGCCACCAGGGGCTATCTAGTAGCCCCACTGTCAAACTCCTATGGCTAAGTGAAAGTGTTAAAGCATTATAGTCCGGTTGCCTCGTTCGCTGCACTATCACCTCCTTAATAGGACCAAGACGTTGGGTTAAGTGTGAACACACGTTTTTTGCGAGCACCTCCGCATTATATGCGTGGGGGTTGAAGCCGACGACTACAATCTTTCAGGTTATATACATATATACACAAACGGCCGCACATGAGGCATCACATTACTTTCCGGCAAAAGTATAAATACAGTCTTACTATATTTCATAAAAACATTGTGTTTACAATGGGAATACATGTCATTCAAACATAATATTCTTCGAGCACTGGGACTCTATCAAACAAGCACCCTCAAGAACCTCTTCAAAATAGTGCTCGGCAGCTACTCGGCCTATGGCCGAACCTTGCGCCGCAACAGTGGTAGCATCCATCTCCGCCCAGTATGCCTTGACATGGGCAAAGGCCATCCGCGAGCCTTCTATGCACGTCGACCCCTTCATCGCGTTGATGCATGGCACTGCACCAAGGAACTGCTGCACTAAGCTAAAATAGTTGTTCGGCTTCGGCTTCTCCGGCCACAAATGATCTACAATAGACCTCATGGCGAGTCCGGACAACCTATTAAGTTCGGCCCATTCGGTTAGCTGATCAGTCAAGGCAAGCAGACGCTCTGGAACGTTGAATTGCGACCAGAATAGCTTTTCCACTTCACAATCTGATTAATCTTGGAAATATTCGACCGCATCGACAGCGCTCGCCGCCAAGCCCATATATGCGTCGGCCGAACTCCACAGGCGATCCATAGGAGCATACCGCGGATCTCCGAACTTCCTCCGCAGCAGAATGGGCTTCCTAGCCGCAATGTCCCCGGCTTCGCGCAACTCCTCCTTCTTTGCCCTCATAGCAGAGTGACTGTCTTTGGTCGCCATAGTAGCCTTCTCAAGGTCCGCTGCCTTCACTCGGTTTTCTTCTTCAAGGAACTGGCAACGGTCGGCAGTGCCTTTTAATTCTACGGCCATCTTGGCCATCTTTTCTTTGCTTTCGCAATGGGCGGCCTTCTCGGCTCTTAACTCTTCGGCAGCCTTCAAAGCAGCCGCATTACTAACCCTCGTTTGTTCCTTGTCTCGGGCGAGTTCCGCCCGAAGGGTCTCCACGGTGGCAGCTCCGTCTGCAGTCACAACATATTAAAGATACTGGCATCATGCTGCTCTTATTGTGTGACATTCACCAGAAAACATTACTTACCCTGTGATTTGTCAAGCCGCTTGTTAAAAAGCTCGATGTCGGCGTCTGCCGCATCCAGTTGCCATCTTAATTCGGCAAACTCACTAGTCCGGCTAGCCACCGGAGCTTCCACCACCTGCACATAAAGGTAGTCTGGTTATTGCCTGGGACTATGATCCTCTGTTCACCGCTGTTCTTAATGACAACCAGAGTCTCAGGGGCTACTATCTACACATGGCACACCTAACATGTGCGGTACTACCACATATTATTTCACGTACCTCAAAGCATGTCAGTAGACTCATAAAGGCTTCATGTAATCCGATTTTGGCGGACGAAATTCTTTCCACCACCGTACCCATCAGCGTACGATGTTCTTCTGAGATGGCCGCTCGCCCCAACAGCTCCCTCAGAATGTCTGACCGCATACCTGACGGTGTCGGACTCTTTTGTTTGCTCTCTTCGGAAGCCGGACGTTGGGGGCTTCGGGGATCTATGGGATTATCTTCTAGCCTCACCGGATCCGGAGAGGCCCTCCGTGACGACACTTCAGGGTCGCCTGCTTCTTGATTGGAGGAGTCCGGGGGAGGCGTTTCGCTCTCCATCATCTCCGGAAGAAGATCCCCCGAAGACGAGCTCAGCTGAGAAGGGCTAAGACCCGAACTGCAAGATATATGCAGCGGTTATTTTCTCAACAGAAAGATAGTATACCTTCACTATTAAAGTATTTTTTGGATCACTTACGACTCGTTGGAGGGCTGATCACCCCGCGGACTTTGTGCGGCAAGAGCACCCCCCGAGGCAGGACCCTCTGTTGGAGACTTCTTCTCTCGTTTGGAGGCCTCAGCTTCCGGATCCTCGGAAGCAGTCCTCTTCCTCCCCCGGTTATCCTACTTTAAGGAGGCGCTCATTCCCTCGGTTGGAACTGGCAGCGATGGGGGCCCGCTTCCGCCCACATTATTCCCCCCTGTATCTTCCTTCGAGGGCTCCGGGCAAGGTGCGAGCTCGAGCATCTTTTCCAATACCGGATTTTCCAAACCCTCAGGGAGGGGGACCGAACACCGAATCATCTTCGCCTTTGTTAGCCAGTCCTGGTCAAAGAGCGATCTCTCAGAAATAACTTCATGATGAATAAAGGACAGTGTGTTCGGCTAGAGGATTTCTTACTTGTTCGGCGGCGCGGTTACTGCTCAGGCCCACGTCCTCAGTAGCATCCGGACACTCTATTTGAGGTCCGAAGAATGACCTGTACATCTCCTCGTGCGTCAGGCCGAGGAAACTTTGGATGGCACGCGGTCCTTCTGGGTTGAATTCCCACAAGCGAAGGGGCCGACATTTTCAAGGCTGGACTTGACGAACCAGCATAACTTGTATTACCACAACCAAATTAAAATCTCCCTCGAAGAGATCTCGGATGCGGTGTTGCAGTATAGGCACGTCCTTGGCTGGACCCCAGCTCAGACCTCTGCTAATCCATGACATCAGTTGTGGTGGGGGGCCCAAGCGGAAAGCGGGGGCAGCTGCCCACTTGGCACTTCTGGGAGCCATGACATAAAACCACTCTCGTTGCCATAATTCGGACACCTCTGGAAAGGAACCTTTCGGCCATGGAGCTCCTGCCATCTTGCCTATTGATGCACCTCCGCACGCTGCATGTTGCCCCTCGATCATCTTCGACTTTACTTCAAAGGACTTGAGCCATAGGCCGAAGTGAGGGGTAACACGGAGGAAGGCCTCACACACGATAATAAATGTCGAGATGTGGAGAAAGGAGTACGGATCTAGATCATGGAAATCTAGCCCGTAATAGAACATCAAACCCCTGGCGAAGGGATCCAGAGTGAGGCCTAGACCTCGGAGGAAGTGGGAGACGAACACGACATTCTCATTGGGTTCGGGAGTAGGGACGATCTTCCCTCGAGCAAGCAGCTGATGCGAAACCTCGGCGGTCAGGTATCTGGCCTCGCTCAACTTCTTAATGTCCTCTTCTGTAACGGAGGAGGGCATCCATCGGCCTTGAAGGCTGGATCTGGACATGATTGAAGATCCAGAGCACCTAACCTAGGCTTTGGGTGTTAGAACTCGAGGCGGGGGAAGGGTTCGATTGAGCACGAGAGGGAAAAAGCGAAAACCTTGTCCCTTTATAAAAAGGGTGAATATCAAGCGTCCTCTCTATAGCCTTTTAGGACTTGCCTATAATCTAGGAGTCCTAGACACGGTTGGGTTACCCACGACCGCATTAATGAGAATCCCATAATTGGGGGAACACGATCTCTGCTTTGACAAGACGTGTCAAGAAACCGCCTCGCGTTATGTGTGGAGCTGGTTGAACAAAAACGGTTCAAATAATCACCGGGCCATGACATAACGTCGTGCTGCCAAAACAAGCCAGCAAATTAGATCTGCGAAAATATTATTCTCACTACGATGGAATGTGGAACTTATTTTGCAGGGTCGGACACTATTCTCGTATTCAAATTCTTCTGTGATGTATTAGGAGAAGGAACCCGCCTTGCAATGCCGAAGACAATACTGCGCGCCGGACTCATCGGCATTGAAGCCTGGTTCAGGGGCTACTGAGGGAGTCCTGGATTAGGGGGTCTCCGGACAGCCGGACTATCTCCATTGGCCAGACTGTTAGACTATGAAGATACAAGATTGAAGACTTCGTCTCGTGTCCGGATGGGACTCTACTTGGCGTGGAAGGCAAGCTAGGCAATACGGGTATGGATATCTCCTCCTTTGTAACCGACCTTGTGTAACCCTAACCCTCTCCGGTGTCTATATAAAACAAAGGGTTTTAGTCCGTAGGACAACAATCATAACATACAATCATACCATAGGCTAGCTTCTAGGGTTTAGTCTCTCTGATCTTGTGGTAGATCTACTCTTGTACTACCCATATCATCAATATCAATCAAGCAGGACGTAGGGTTTTACCTCCATCAAGAGGGCCGAACCTGGGTAAAACATCGTGTCCCCTGCCTCTTGTTACCATCCGGCCTAGACACATAGTTCGGGACCCCCTACCCGAGATCCGCCGGTTTTGACACCGACAGCCGTCGTTTTCAGCAAGCTCACGAAACATATCTTTATCTCCGGTCATATGATCAGTACATCCACTATCAAGAACCCATTCCTTTCCTCCAGCCATGTAGCCGTGAAGATTTGCCATAAGACCAAAGTGTCTCATTGCATCATTAAGATCATAGTCACTGTCACTATCATCATCATCCTCATCATAGTATCCATGTTCAACACCATCTTGTGATTGATCAATTCCTAGAGAGGTTAATTCATTAGATAAATGATCATTTCTATGGTTATCTTTATGAATTCTAATAGCTTTGGAAATGATATTGCTAATGATTCCAACATCTCCTTTGGCACTCGTAAGATTAGTAAGCTCAAATAAGCAGTCACCAAATTTGGGATCATTGGAACTCATCTTAATCAAGGCAATAGACTTATGGAGAATTTCATCTAGATTTTTCAAGGAATAACTTGGAAAGCATTCCTCAAGAAATCTCCATATAGTGTAGGCACAATCAAGAGTAGCCAAACATTCAATCAAGTTTCTAGGCAAGCCTCTGATGATAAGATTAACAGTTCTAAGGTTGCGGATCATGTCAATAGACTCATCAAGGGTAGGATGCAAATGATCAATATGAGGTGCACAAGGGCTAGTAATGTACTTGTTCAAATGATATTCATTGAAAATCTCAAGCACTTCATTTTTCACTCATGAAAATATTCTCCATCAAGAATAGGCACTCTACGTCTAAGACTCCCCAAAGTAGACTCATCCATCTTCCTCCAATGGTGTTTAAACCAAAGCAATGGAGACCAAAGCTCTGATACCAATTGAATGGACTGAGAAGAGGTGTCTAGAGGGGGGGGGGGTGATTAGACACTAAGTGCTAAAAGTTGCAGTTTTTAATTTCTTTAAGTTGAAGTGGAGTTTTGGCACAAGTTTAACAATCTCAATACATATCAAGCAAGCATGGAAAGAGTATATGAGTAGCGGAAAGTAAAGCATGCAACTTGCAAGAATGTGGTTCCGATAGGTGGTGCTATCATACATCCACGTTGGTGGAGACTTCAACCCACGAAGGGTAACGGTTGCGCGAGTCCACGGAGGGCTCCACCCACGAAGGGTCCACGAAGAAGCAACCTTGTCTATCCCACCATGGCCGTCGCCCACGAAGGACTTGCCTCACTAACGGTAGATCTTCATGAAGTAGGCGATCTCCTTGCCCTTACAAACTCCTTGGTTCAACTCCACAATCTTGTCGGAGGCTCCCAAGTGACACCTAGCCAATCTAGGCGACACCACTCTCCAAGAATTAACAAATGGTGTGTTGATGATGAACTCCTTGCTCTTGTGCTTCAAATGATAGTCTCCCCAACACTCAACTCTCTCTCACAGGATATGGATTTGGTGGAAATAAGATTTGAGTGGAAAGCAACTTGGGGAAGGTTAGAGATCAAGATTCATATGGTAAGAATGGAATATCTTGGCCTCAACACAAGTGTAGGTAGTTCTCTCTCAGAAAAAGTAGGTTGGAAGTGTAGGTTTGTTCTGATGGCTCTCTCCATGAATGAAGAGGTGGTGGAGGGGTATATATATCCTCCACACGAAATCTAACCGTCACACAACTTCCCAGTCTCGGTGGGACCCAGTGGATAAACTCGGTCGGACCGATTCAGCAAAGCTAGTGACCGTTAGGGTTTTTGGTGGGACCGACTGGATCAACTCAGTGGGACCGATGTGCTAGGGTTAGGGCAAATGCAAAACTCGGTTCGACCGATTACTCAAACTCGGTGGGACTGATTTGGGTAATAAGAAAAACGGAGAGTTGGCCAAGCAAACTCGGTGGGGCTAATCGCATATCTCGGTGGGACCGAAAATATTGCAATAGGTAACAGAGAGTTTGCAAGCCCATCTCGGTGAGACCGAGATCCCATCGGTGAGACCAAATTGATTAGGGTTTCTGGCAGTGGCTATGTCAACTGAATTTGGTGGCTCCAGATAGAAAGAATCGGTGTGGCCGAGTTGGATATTTAGTGTGGGACATATTTGGAAGTGAGAAAATGGTTGAGGGCTTTGGAGCATATCACTAAGCACTTTGAGCAAGCAAGCCATTAAGCAACACCTCATCCCTTCTTAATAGTATTGGCTTTTCCTATAGACTCAATGTGATCTTGGATCACTAAAATAGAAAATGTAGAGTCTTGAGCTTGGAGCTTGAGCCAATCCTTTGTCCTTAGCATTTTGAAGGGGTTCCACATCCTCTAGTCCATGCCACTTCATTGTTGAACTTATCTGAAACATACTATGTAAAAGTGTTAGTCCAACAAGAGATATGTTGACATTAATTACCAAAACCACCTAGGGAGCACTTGTGCTTTCACTCACGCCTTTGTATCCTTTTGGCATGCCATCTTTTAACTTTTTCTTTAAACAATTTGGCATTCTCATAGGCTTGGGTTCTCCATTCATCAAGTGAGCTAATGTAAAATAACATTTTCTCACCGGCAAGTTTGAAATCATAATTGAGCTCTTTAATAGCCCAATAAGCCTTATGTTCTAGTTCGAGAGGTAAGTGACATGCTTTTCCATAAACCATTTTATACGGAGACATACCCATAGGATTTTTATATGCAGTTCTATAGGCCCATAATGCATCATCAAGTTTCTTGGACCAATTCTTTCTAGATCTATTAACAGTCTTTTGCAAAATTAATTTGAGTTCTCTATTACTCAATTCTACTTGACCACTAGACTGTGGGTGATAAGGAGATGCAATTCTATGATTAACATCATACTTAGCAAGCATTTTACGGAAAGCACCATGCATAAAATGTGAACCACCATCTGTCATTAAATACCTAGGGACCCCAAACCTCAGAAAAATAACTTCTTTAAGCATCTCAATAGAGGTGTTATGATCAGCACTACTAGTTGGAATAGCTTCTACCCACTTAGTAACGTAATCAACAGCAACTAAAATATGGGTATATCCATTAGAGGCAGGAAAAGGTCCCATATAATCAAAGCCCCAAACATCAAATGGTTTAATAACAAGTGAATAATTCATAGGCATTTCTTGACGTCTACTAATATTACCAATTCTTTGACATTCATCACAAGACAAGACAAACTTACGGGCATCCTTGAAGAGAGTAGGCCAATAAAAACTGGATTGCAATACCTTATGTGCAGTTTTATCTCAAGCATGGTGTCCTCCATAAGCTTCGGAGTGACACTTGTGTAGGATATGTTCCTATTCACGCTCAGGTGCACAACGTCTAATAACACCATCTACTCCTTCTTTATAAAGATGTGGGTCATCCCAAAAGTAATGTCTTAAATCATAGAAAAACTTTTTCTTTTGCTGGTATGTGAAACTAGGTGGTATAAATTTAGCAACAATGTAATTAGCATAATCAGCATACCATGGAGCAGTATGAGAAGCGTTTATGACATTTAATTGTTCATCAGGAAAGCTATCATCAATAGGTAGTGGGTCATCAAGAACATTTTCTAACCTAGACAAGTTATCTGCAATGGGGTTCTCAGCTCCCTTTCTATCAATAATATGCAAATCAAATTCTTGTAGCAAGAGAACCCATCTAATAATTCTAGGTTTAGCATCTTTCTTTTCCATAAGATATTTAATAGCAGCATGATCCGTGTGAATAGTTACTTTAGAATCAACAATATAAGGTCTGAACTTATCACAAGCAAATACAACTGCTAAGAATTCTTTTTCAGTAGTAGCATAATTTCTTTGGGCATTGTCTAGAGTTTTACTAGCATATTGAATAACATTTAATTCTTATCAACTCTTTGCCCTAGAACAACACCTACATCATAATCACTAGCATCACACATAATTTCAAAAGGTAAATTCCAATCAGGTGGATGAACAATAGGTGCAGAGATCAATGCTTTCTTAAGTATTTCAAATGCTTCTACACAATCATCATCAAAGACGAATGGTATATCTTTTTGTAATAAATTAGTTAGAGGTTGAGAAATTTTTGAGAAGTCCTTAATGAACCTCCTATAAAAGCTGGCATGACCAATAAAACTTCTTATACCTTTGATGTCCTTGGGACACGACATCTTTTCAATAGCATCAACTTTAGCTTTATCAACTTCAATGCCCCTTTCAGAAATTTTATGCCCCAAGACAATACCTTCATTAAACATAAAGTGGCACTACTCCCAATTCAAGACAAGGTTAATTTCTTCACATCTCTGCAAAACTCAATCAAGGTTGCTTAAGCAATCATCAAAAGAGGATCCATAAACGGAGAAATCGTCCATGAAAACCTCACAAATCTTTTCACAAAAGTCAGAGAATATAGCCATCATGCATCTTTGAAAGGTAGCAGGTGCATTACATAAACCAAAAGTCATACGTCTATAAGCAAAAGTATCGAAAGGGCAAGTAAATGTGGTCTTTGATTGATCATCAGTTGACATAGGTATTTGAGGGAAACTAGAATAACCATCTAGAAAGCAAAAATGTGTATGTTTGGATAATATTTCTAGCATTTGATCAATGAAAGGTAAGGGGTAATGATCTTTTTTAGTAGCCTTATTTAATTTGCGGAAATCAATTACCATCCTACAACCTGTAATAATTCTTTGCGGAATCAATTCATCTTTATCATTAGGAACGACAATAATACCTCCCTTCTTAGGAACACAATGGACAGGACTTACCCACTGACTATCAGCAACGGGATAAATTATACCTGCCTCAAGGAGTAGTAGTATTTCTTTTCTTACCACTTCTTTCATCTTAGGATTCAGCCGTCGTTGGTGATCAATAACTGGTTTGGCATCTTTCTCCAAGTTTATTTTGTGTTGACATAGAGTGGGACTAATGCCCTTAAGATCATCAAGAGTATATCCAATAGAAGCACGGTGCTTCTTCAGAGTTTTCAATAATTTTTATTCCTCCTTCTCTTAAAGGTTAGCACTAATAATAACATGATATATCTTCTTTTCATGAAGATAAGCATATTTAAGAGTATCAGGCAATGGTTTAAGCTCAAACACGGGATCACCCTTGGGTGGAGGAGGATCCCCTAAGATTTCAACAGGGAAGTTGTGTTTCAGAATAGGTCCCTGTTTAAAGAACACTTCTTCTATTTCCCTTCTTTCATTCATAAACATATCATTTTCATGGTATAGCAAATATTGTTCTAAAGGATCACTAGGAGGTACGGCAATAGAAGCAAGACCAATAATTTCATCTTTACTAGGCAATTCCTCTTCACGGTGTTGTCTATGAAATTTAGAAAAGTTGAACTCATGAGACATATCACCTAAACCAATAGTAGCAACATCCTTTTCGAAGTCTATCCTAGCATTAATAGTGTTTAAGAAGGGTCTACCAAATATAATGGGACAAAAGCTATCTTGTGGGGAACCAAGAACAAGAAAATCAGCAGGATATTTAGTTTTCCCACACAAGATTTCAACATCTCTAACAATCCCAATTGGTGAATAGTATCTCTATTGGAAAGTTTAATTGTGACATCAATATCTTCTAACTCAGTAGGTGCAATATCATGCATAATTTCTTTGTATAAGTCAATAGGTATTGCACTAGCACTAGCACCCATATCACACAAGCCATGATAAAAATGATCTCCTATTTTAACAGAAATAACAGGCATGCCTACCATAGGTCTATGTTTATCTTTAGCACAAGGTTTAGCAATTCTAGCAGTTTCATCACATAAATAAATAACATGCCCATCAATATTATCAGCCAAGAGATCCTTAACAATAGCAATATTAGGTTCAACTTTAACTTGCTCAGGAGGTGTATAGGTTCTAATATTGCTTTTACGAACCACAGTTGAAGCTTTAGCATGATCTTTTATCCTAACAGGAAAATGTGGTTTCTTAACATAAGCAGTAGGAACAATAGGATCATTATAAGTGATAGTCTTTTCTTCAACTTTAATAGGTGCAACTACTTTTACTTCTATGGGAGGATGATATTTAAACCACTTCTCCTTAGGGAGATCAACATGAGCAGCAAAAGATTCATAGAAAGAAGCTACTATCTCAGAGTCAAGTCCATATTTAGTGCTAAATTTACGGAAAACATCGGTATCCATAAAAGATTTAACACAATCAAACTTAGGTGTCATACCTGACTCCTTACCTTCGTCGAGATCCCAATCTTCAGAGTTGCGTTTAATTCTTTCCAATAAACCCCATTTGAATTCAATAGTCTTCATCATAAAAGAGCCAGCACAAGAAGTATCGAGCATGGTGCGATTGTTATCAGAAAGCCGAGCATAAATTTTTTGGATAATCATTTCTCTTGAGAGCTCATGATTGGGGCATGAATATAAAATTAATTTAAGCCTCCCCCAAGCTTGAGCGATGCTTTCTCCTTCACGAGGCCAAAAACTATATACTTCTCATGAAATTCCAATTTCAATTGTTTGTAGTTCCATGACCCCGTATCATCACATAGCCTATACCATGTCAATGCATCTTCCTTCAAAGATAAAGGGAAGAACTTCTTCTTAATAACATCTCTGGGTACACCTACAAGCTTAAATAATCCACAAACTTCATCCACATATATTAGGTGCTCATCAAGATGAGTTGTTCCGTCTCCTGCAAAAGGATTAGCTAGCAGTTTTTCTATCATACCCGAAGGAATTTCAAAGCAGACATTTTCATTTTCAGTAGGTTCAGTAGGTTGAGGAGCAACTCTTTGCTCTACTGGTCGGGGTGAAGATACCCCGAACAAGCCACTCAGAGGATTACTTTCCATAATAACAAGTGACAGTAAATTTCAGCACACTATATAAATTTTTCCTTACCAAATTCCACCTACCAAAGGCTCTTCACTCCCCGGCAACGGTGCCTAAAAACAGTCTTGATGACCCACAAGTGTAGGGGATCTATCGTAGTCATTTCGATAAGTAAGACCGTCGAACCCAACGAGGAGCAGAAGGAAATGATAAGCGGTTTTCAGCAAGGTATTCTCTGCAAGCACTGAAATTATAGGTAACAGATAGTTTTGTGATAAGATAATTTGTAACGAGCAACAAGTAACAAAAGTAAATAAAGTGCAGCAAGGTGGACCAATCCTTTTTGTAGCAAAGGACAAGCCTGGACAAACTCTTATATAGAAGAAAGCGCTCTCGAGGACACATGGGAATTATCGTCAAGCTAGTTTTCATCACGTTCATATGATTCGCGTTCGGTACTTTGATAATTTGGTATGTGGGTAGACCGGTGCTTGGGTGATGTCCTTACTTGGACAAGCATACCACTTATGATTCACTCCTATTGCAAGCATCCGCAACTACAAAAGAAGTATTAAGGTAAACCTAACCATAGCATGAAACATATGGATCCAAATCAGCCCCTTACGAAGCAACGCATAAACTAGGATTTAAGCTTCTGTCACTCTAGCAACCCATCATCTACTTATTACTTCCCAATGCCTTCCTCTAGGCCCAATAATGGTGAAGTGTCATGTAGTCGACGTTCACATAACACCACTAGAGGAGAGACAACATACATCTCATCAAAATATCGAACGAATACCAAATTCACATGACTACTAATTGCAAGACTTCTCCCATGTCCTCAGGAACAAACATAACTACTCACAAAGCATATTCATGTTCATAATCAGAGGGGTATTAATATGCATATAGGATCTGAACATATGATCTTCCACCAAATAAACCGACTAGCATCAACTACAAGGAGTAATCAACACTACTAGCAACCTACAGGTACCAATCCCAGACTTAGAGACAAGAATTGGATACAAGAGATGAACTAGGTTTGAGAGGAGATGGTGCTGGCGAAGATGTTGATGGAGATTGCCCCCCCTCCCGATGAGAGGAACGTTGGTGATGACGATGGCGATGATTTCCCCCTCCCAGAGGGAAGTGTCCCCGGCAGAATAGCTCCGCCAGGGCCGTAGATTGGTTCCGCCAAGGTTCCGCCTCGTGGCGGTGGAGTCTCATCCCGAAAGCTTGGCTATGATTTTTCTCGGACGAAAGACTTCATATAGCAGAAGATGCGAACCGGAGGGCCAACAAGGGGCCCACAAGGCAGGGGGTAGGGCGCGCCCCCACCCTCGTGGCCAGGGTGTGGGCCCCTCTGGTATTTTCTTCACTCAGTATTTTTTATTATTTCCAAAAATAACTTTCGTGGAGTTTCAGGACTTTTGGAGTTGTGCAGAATAGGTCTCTAATATTTGCTCCTCTTCCAGCCCCGAATTTCAGCTGCCGGCATTCTCCCTCCTTATGTAAACCTTGTGAAATAAGAGAGAATAGGCATAAATATTGTGGCATAATGTGTAATAACAACCCATAATGCAATAAATATCGATATAAAAGCATGATGCAAAATGGACGTATCAGACCGCAACAAAAGAGATCAGGGTGTGTGATTGTGCATCTGCATGCGCTTTGGCGTATCTACATGCATGGCAATGCTAGTTGCGTGCGGTGATGACCCACGAGTATTGGGGATCACGATAGTCTTCGAGGGTATAGTATTTCACCCAATTTATTGATTTGACACAAGGGGAGCCAAAGAATGTTTATAAGCCTTAGGAGTTGAGTTGTCAATTCAACCACACCTAGAGGGTTGTTTCTCTGCAGCAAAGTGTTTAGTAGCATAGTAGTTTGATAGTAGTGGTAACAATAGCGGTAATAACAATAACAGTAGCAGTAACAATTTTGTAGTGATTGTAATAATAGTAGCAACAGTAGTAACTTAGCAAAGACAATATGAGCAAAGCATATGCATTGTCTCAGCGATGGATGGCATTCGTCATGCAACTGCCACAACCTAGAGCGATACATAATAGCTCCAATTCATCAATTCAATGTAGGCATGTATTTCGTATATAGTCACACGTGCTTATAATAACAAGTGTATATAAACTACATGGTGAATATATGAACTAATCAAATGATAGTCATCCCCAGAGAGTATCCCTATTATTGTTACCTTAGGGTTTACGGTACAGAACAACAACAAGTGTATATAACTAGCAAATAGGATCAAGAACTCAAATATATTGATGAAAACATAAAGGGTTTAGATATGAAACCCTGTGACTCGCGGCCTAGTCATAAGCATTAAGCATAGCAAAGTCATAGCAACATCAATCTCAGAACATAGTTGATCTAGGGATCAAGCCCTAACAAATTTACTCGATTACATGCAAATCTCATCCATCTCTGTTGGGGATATTACCACTGGGTGTAAACCGGCCTACTTGGGCCGGGTTAACGTCATAGTGGTATAAGCAGGTGAAGGCCCAAGGCCTATAGTCGGTTTAGAATCTGTAGCTGTAAAACCGACCTGATGTATAACTTGTATTGTAAGTTAGGAATAGAGAGATACCGACCGGGATACGAATATGAACCGGCTGGGACTCTATGGACCGACGGGCGTCACCCGTGTATATAAGGGGACGGCCCGGCGGCGGTTCAAGGGAGACAACCACAACTCGGGCCTAGGCGAAGCTTGTTTGCTCCCTAGCCATCGAGACCACATTAATTCCATCACAACTAGACGTAGGCTTTTACCTTCATCGAAGGGGCCGAACTAGTATAAACCCCGCGTGTCTTTGTGTCCGCTTTAACCCCTTCAAGTAAACTCGTAGCGATGGCTCCACGACTAAGTCCTTTTGCTAGGACATCTGCCGTGACAAATCCACGACAGTTGGCGCCCACCGTGGGGCTATCGCATGATGGTTTGACGATCTTGGAGGGCAAGCTCAAAGGACTCGAAGGCTATGTTGTGGGCCGGATGACCAAGAGTCGTCGGGGCAGGATCTACATCGATGATGCAGGATGGGGTCCTAAGGCCGATTCAATTGAGTATGGTTACCGGGTCCCCTTTGGCAGCGTACATGTCTTCATCGGCAAGATCGGTGAGCCTGGGCCTGAGCCGGACATCTACACCGACCCCGTCGAGACGGCTCAGCGTGCGAGCTTTACTCAGGTTAAGCCGGCCATGAAGCGTGCCTTCATTGGAGTCATCTACGGGGGAGAGCGCGAGGACGAATCAGAGCACGATAGCGAGACCGTCGTCTATTCTGGCGACGAGTCCTCGACCGGAGAGACCGAGTCGCTATACCGGATGCAAGACGATCAAGTTAGGGGTTGTTCCAATGGCGACAGTATTCCGGACCCCCCAGGCCAGATCAACCGGGTTGGAATATTCATGGCTGGCACCCAGGCGGCGAATTATTCTTCGACTGCCGCAGCAATGCTCTCTGGATCCGCAGCGGCAGCGGCAGTAGGGGCAGGAGGCCTTGTGCGCCCGCCGGTTCAAGTTCTATCTGATCTATTTGACGCACTGGCCGCGCTTATGGCAGAGGATGACCCGGCGGATCAAGATGCTCATAATGCAGAAATCACGAAGGTGAGAGAGCAGATCGTGCAAGCCAAAGCGGATCTGGCAGCAGAAAAAGACCGGATGGCCGCAGAGCGGGCCGCTTTGGACGCACAGGCCTATAAACTCATGCTTGACCAGAATGCATCACAGGAGGTTTTAAAGCGAAAGCACAGATCACGCCTGCCGTTAGGGTTTGACCCCCGAAATCTCTTTCACACTCCGGGAGCTGGACCCAGTAATCCACCGCGGTACCAGGAGACAAACCGGATTGAGGCGCCAGGGCCGGGAGCGATGGTCCAACCTCGCCTGATGGAGCCCCCTCAACAAAATATTGCGATGCCTCCACCGGTGCAGACGCCCCCGGGTCATTATTTGAATCCTATGGACAACCTTGTTGCGGCCGCAGCACGGTTAGAGGCCATCCCGGTCGAAGGGGATTCTCCGCAAGCAGTAGAAACGCGCCGGGTTAAGGAGCTTCTCCGGACCGCACTGATGCAGCAGGAGGCATACTCATACAGCCGTGATCGGATTCATTCTACGCCCCGTCCGAGCCGGAGTTACAGCAGGCGCATAGATGAACCGGCCATATCAAGCAATGCGCACAACCGTGAAGCGGCCCGTGGTGATGACCCGGCAGGTGGTGTTGTCGATGCTCGGGATGCGGTAAACCGGGCCCGGGCACAAAGGGAGGCCGAGTTAGCAGCACAGGATAATGCGGGCCAACTTACACCGGTTCGTTCTGCCACCTTTGCCGGACCAGGAATCACATCCGCTCTGGGAGTTCCTTGCTTGATCCCTGCTTTACGTAGTGTGCGCCTGCCTAAGGATTTCAAGGGCCCACGCAAGGTGCCGAAGTATACCGCTGATTTACCCCCTGAAGCGTGGATAGAGAGTTATGAGATGGCCATGGAAATGCTGGAGGTGGATGAGGCTGCATGTGCCAAATATTTCACCATGATGCTCGAAGGCACAGCTCGTACTTGGTTAAAGAGCCTACCGCCCAATTCTATCAGCTCTTGGGCCCAGTTGCGGAGCCGGTTTATACAGAATTTCAAGGATACATGTAAGCAGCCCAAGTCCATAGTAGACCTGGCGGCTTGTGTCCAGGAAGAAGGGGAATCAACGACCCATTGGGTGCGTCGCGTTTCGGAAATTTTGCACTCGTCTGACAGGATTAATGCTGACTCTGCGGTCTTAACTCTGGAAGGCAACTGCCGGTTTGAGCCTCTAAAATTGAAACTGGGACGCATGAAGCGACTCTGTAATGACATGGGAACCCTCATGGCTGCCCTAGTGAAGTATGTCGATTCGGACAGTACCAAGGATCCCGAGCTTAATGATAATGAAGCAGGGAAGGGAAAGAAGGATAGCAACTCCAAACAGCAGCAGAATAAACTAGTGGGTCATGGAAACGGAGGCAAGCGCAAGGCGGACGGCAGCATGGACTTTGTGGCTAACACTAACGCACAGGACAGGGGGCAGCAGCGCAGAGGTAAAACGGCAAATCATAACGGGGCTCCCAATCCTAATGCAAGCCATTTGAACTATTTGTTGAATCAGCCTTGCCCAAAGCACGGGATGAAGGAGGCACCGGCTAGCCATCTTTGGAAAGATTGCTACATCATGCAGGAGTTCAAGAACTCTAATGCTTTCCGGTATGATCACGGATCAGGCGGCGGTTCAGGATCCGGTTTCAGCGGGCCGGATCACGATGGGGTTTCCGGTTCAGGACGTAATCAGGGCGGTCACAACTACCAGAATAATCAAAACAGCCAGCAGCAGCAGCAGCAGTCAGGCTATCAGAGCCAGCAGCAGCAGCAGTCGGGCTATCAGAGCCAGCCGAAGCAGTTGAGCAATGGGCAATACCATGTCTTCACAACGGGCTTGGATAAGCGTGACCGAAAACTCCACCAACGAGCGGTGAATTCTGTTGAACCGGCCTTACCGCGTTACTTACGCTGGTCAGAGCAGCCCATCGTGTGGAGCAGAGAAGATCACCCGCCCCGGGTTGATAATCCGGGTCAGTTAGCATTAGTGGTGGACCCTCAGGTGGGGGGTTATAAATTCACCAAGGTACTCATGGATGGAGGAAGCAGTATTAACATACTATATTATGAGACATTCAGGCGCATGGGACTGACAGACAAGAATCTCAGACCGTCGAACACGGTATTCCATGGTGTTGTGCCAGGCAAATCTGCATATCCTATTGGTAAAATAGCTCTAGATGTGGTTTTTGGAGACGAGCATGACTCCCGGTCAGAAAAATTGAGCTTCGAAGTGGTGAAGATCCAAAGCCCGTATCACGCCTTGTTTGGGCGACCGGCTTATGCCAAGTTCATGGCGCGGCCTTGTTATATCTACTTACAGCTCAAGATGCCGGGTTACAAGGGGACAATAATGGTTCACGGGAACCGTAGGATCGCTTTGGAATGTGAAGAGGGTGATGCGGCTTACGCAGAGTCAGTTTGTGCCACGGAAGAGTTGAAATATTATAAGGACAATGTCGATCCGGCGGATATGACCCCTTTAAAGAGGCCAACTATAGAGCATGATTCAGATCTGAAGTTGAAATCGGCAGCTGAGACCAAGCTTGTTGACTTCGTGCCTGGCGATTCATCCAAGCAGTTCGCTATCAGTGCCAACCTGGATCCCAAATAGGAAAGCGCGCTCATCGAGTTCATCCTTGAGAATCGGGACATTTTTGCATGGAAGCCGTCTGACATGCCAGGTGTACCGAGGGAACTCGCTGAGCACACTCTTAATGTGGATCCTAAGTATAAACCGGTGAAACAGTTCCTCTGCCGGTTTAACGAAGAAAGACGCAAAGCCATTGGAGAGGAAGTGGCCAGGCTTTTAGCAGCTGGTTTTATTATTGAGGTGTTCCATCCAGAGTGGCTTGCTAATCCGGTGTTAGTTCTTAAGAAAAACGGCACTTGGCGTATGTGTGTGGATTATACAGATCTTAACAAAGCCTGTCCGGCAGACCCTTTCGCTCTCCCCCGTATTGATCAGATCATTGATGCCACGGCAGGTTGTGAGCGTTTGAGTTTTTTGGATGCATACTCTGGATATCATCAGATCAAGATGGCGGTTAAGGACCAAGAGAAAACAGCATTCATTACTCCCTTTGGAGCCTTCTGTTATGTATCTATGCCCTTCGGGCTCAAGAGTGCCCAAGCCACCTATCAACGGTGTGTACAGAATTGCCTGCATGAGCAGATCGGCTGCAATGTGCACGCATATGTAGATGATATTGTAGTAAAATCAAGGCAGAAGGAGACACTGGTGGATGATTTGAAGGAGACCTTTGACAACTTGCGAGCTTACAGGATGATGCTTAATCCGGCCAAGTGTGTTTTCGGTGTTCCAGCAGGCAAGTTACTGGGTTTCTTGGTGTCTAACAGAGGAATTGAGGCTAATCCGGAGAAGATTACGGCTATTACATCTCTAGCTAAACCGGAGTGTATCAACGATGTTCAGCGTTTGGCGGGCCGAATCGCTGCGCTGAGCTGGTTTATCAGCCGCCTCAGGGAGAAGGCTATCCCTTTGTACCAAATGCTGAGGAAGACAGACAATTTCGTCTGGAGTCCAGCTGCTGACGAGGCATTTGAGGATTTGAAGCGGCAGTTAGCCAATCCGCCTGTTCTTGCAGCTCCGGTCGACAAGGAGCCACTATTATTATACGTAGCGGCTAATGCTCGGGCAGTTAGTGTGGCTATTGTGGTGGAGCGCAAAGAGGCAGGCAAGGAATATTCGGTTCAACGGCTGGTTTATTATATCAGTGAGGTGCTGATTGAGTCCAAGCAAAGGTATCCGCATTGGCAAAAGCTGGTCTATGGTGTTTTTATGGCCAGTCGGAAGTTGAAGCAGTATTTTCAAGGGCACCCCATCACAGTGGTCAGTTCAGCTCCCTTGGGTGATATTATATAGAATCGGGAGGCGACTGGCCAGATTGCCAAGTGGGCTATAGAGCTGGGGCCGCACGGTCTGAAGTACGTGCCTCGGACGGCCGTGAAGTCTCAAGCACTTGTTGATTTCATCAATGATTGGACGGAATTACAGGCACCAGAGGAGAAGCCGGATCACACATATTGGACTATTCATTTTGACGGATCCAGGCAATTGGAAGGCTCGGGGGCTGGAGTCGTATTAACTTCCCCGCGAGGGGATAAGTTTTGTTATGTTCTCCGCTTAATGTTCCCGTGTACTAATAATGCAGCTGAGTATGAAGCTTTGCTCCATGGTCTGCGGATGGCTAAAGAGATGAATTTAAGCCGGGTTAAGTGTTTTGGTGACTCGGACCTAGTGGCTCAACAGGTGTCTGGCACTTGGGATTCTAAAGACCCGCTCATGGCTGCGTATCGTCGGGAAGTGGATAATATTGCAGGTTGTTTCAAGGGTTATCAAGTGGATCATGTGGACCGTCGGAAGAATGAAGCGGCGGATGCTTTAAGCCGGTTGGGCTCTCAGCGTAAACCGGTCCCGCCTAACGTCTTTTTGGATGTGTTGCACAATCCGTCAGTCAAGCTCCCAGGTGAAGCGGATTTAGCTATTCCTGATCCGAAGTCTCAATTGGTGGCAGCCCTGTGTGTTATTCCGGATTGGACGGTTCCTTATCTTGTGTACATGACAAGGGGGGAGTTGCCAGAGGATGAGATTCTGGCCAGGCAGATAGTCCGGCGATCCAAGTCTATGACAATTGTCAATGGTGAATTACATCATTGCAGTGTATCAGGGGCGTTTCAACGTTGTGTTTCTCCTGAGGAAGGTTGTGAAATCTTAAGAGAAATCCATGAAGGGGATTGTGGGCACCACGCCGATTCAAAGTCTCTGGTTGCAAAGGCGTTTCGTCACGGGTTCTACTGGTTGACAGCACATGCTGACGCGGAGGATTTGGTTAAACGGTGTGATGGATGTCAGAAATTTTCAAGGCGTGCTCATGTGCCGGCTCAGGAATTGAGGATGATCCCAATAACATGGCCATTTGCAACTTGGGGGCTAGACATGGTTGGACCTTTTAAAAGATCCAAGGATAAGAAAACTCACCTTTTGGTGGTAGTTGATAAATTTACCAAGTGGGTTGAAGCGGAGCCTGTCAGCAAGTGTGATGCAGCAACAGCGGTACAGTTCATCAAGAAGGTGATTTTCCGGTTTGGTTTTCCACACAGTATCATTACTGATAATGGTACCAATTTATCCAAGGGTGCTATGAAGGAGTTCTGTGAACGTGAGCACATCCGACTTGATGTGTCGTCAGTAGCACACCCCCAGTCCAATGGACAGGCAGAACGAGCTAATCAGGAAATCTTGCGAGGCATCAAACCCCGGCTTTTGGTCCCATTGCAAAGAACACCAGGATGTTGGGTTGAAGAGCTGCCATCTGTATTATGGAGTATCAATACTACGCCAAACCGGTCCACAGGATACACGCCATTTTTCATGGTCTATGGAGCAGAGGCAGTTCTCCCTAGTGACATCCGGCACGATTTGCCTCGTGTGGTAGCTTATGTTGAGGCAGACAATGAGACAGCACGACAAGATGCTTTGGACCTATTGGACGAAGAGCGTGATATAGCGGCTACCCGTTCGGCGATTTACCAGCAAGATCTTCGTCGCTATCACAGTCGCCGGGTTAGAACCAGAACTTTTCAAGAAGGAGATTTGGTGCTTCGATTCATCCAAGATCAAACGGATATGCACAAGTTATCCCCACCCTGGGAGGGACCTTTCGTAGTCAGCAAGAACCTGCACAACGGGTCGTATTATCTGATTGACATTCGAGAGCATCAAGACTCACGAACATCAGAAGAAGAGACCAACAGACCGTGGAATATAGCTCATCTTCGGCCTTACTATACTTGAGCCATTGGTTCTATTTATGTACATATCATGACAATGTATATATTATCTTTGATATATCAAACCGGAGCCTCAGCCGAAGCGGGGTCTCTGTCTTTCTCATCATGCGAGGTTACACGGAGTGGTTCTGTCTAAAGCGGACTCCGGTTTACCCCTCGACATTTGTTTTTATATCACTGGGGGCTTTGGTCGTGTCCGAACCAACGAACACCCTTTGATAGGCGACAGCCACCAGATCATTTGGGGACCGGGTCAAGTCTGAACCAGTAATGCCTCTTGGTCGGCCTAAGGCCACAAAATCACTTGGGAGCATGGTCGGGCCCGAGCCATTGCTACGCCTCTTGATTTGGCATATATGCCACGAGTCATTTGGGGAACTGGCTGACTTGAATCATTGTCACCCCTATTGGGGGCCTTGATCCTGTCCGACCATGGTAATGCCATCTGAACAACTTAATATAGCATATTTTTGCGAATGGTTTTTATCATTACTTTCGTTTCCATCTTGTTTCATGGTTTGTTCGTTTTTGCTTTTGTTGGATTTCTTTATGTCAACAAGCATATTTTTTCCGGTTCAGCCAATGATTTTTGATCCCCCTTCTAATCCGGAGGAGTCTCCCGGTTTACCTTTTCCCTGTTAACATCATGGAATAACCAGGGGGCTTGTATTAAGTCAGCACGGTTTGTACGGGGGCTACTTTCTCCCTTTTTGACGGTAATGGTTTATAAAACCACCGCTTCAGGCTTGGATAAGCCAGCTTTATACCCAAACATGGAAGGTATTTATGTATCATGTGTTTGTTATATTTCTGATACACATATCAAGATCATAATCCGGCTGCGGTATAACCGCTACCGAAGTTCAAATTTTTCTGATTGCAGGAAATATGAATTAAAGTTTTTCAAGCAAAAGCTTTAGTACTTATGCACGAAGGCATATCCCAGGCAGAAGTTTTAACTATCCTATTACAAGGCAGCATGGTGCCCAAACAAAATCATTGTTTTTGTAGAAAGATGTTTCAAATAGCACTTCAAACCGGCTTCCGGTTCAAGCTTGCTCCTCGTCCTCCGCCGCTTCAGCTTCCTCGTCTCTACCCATTGGTTGGAAATCAACAGTGGTCCAGTCGATTCCCATTAAAGCTTGGAAAACAGCTTCTTCATGGATCAGGGAAGACGGTTCAATATCAGGGGCGTAAGTGTGCTTACGGATTGGAGGAATCAGATTCTCCGCTTCAACAGTTGGGGCAGGCACTCGCTTGTTTTGATTATTGTATTGCGCTTGATAATGCGTCAAATCTGCCTCTTCAGCTAGCTGGCAAGCCAGAGGGCGCACTGCACGGTTTATAGCCCTTAAATCTTCTTCGTTGAACTCAGAGCCGTCTTCTTTCAGACTGGGATAGCCTTGAGCTGCTTCCACAGGATCAAAGTCGGGCACCCATGCCTTTGCCCGGATTAAGGCATTGATGGCTCCGGTTCGGGCAGCGGATTTTTTCAGCTCCTCAATCCGGGCTGGAAGCATTGACAACTTGCTAAGAGTGTCCTGGATTAAAGAGGGCGCCGGGTTGTTGTGAGAAGCTGTGCTGATGATCCGTTGGGCTCCAGTGTACAATTGTTCTACCAAGGTGTAGGCAGCTTTCAATTTCTTCCGCACATCATTTCCTAAGTGCCCAATACGTGTGCCTACAAAAGGATTGGAATGGTCTCAAACCGGACTTACGATACAGCAGATTCAAATTTATCACAGAAGTTACAAGGAGCTTACCAAAGATAGCAACAGTCATGGAGTGTATTTGCCGTTGTACGGCCGTCAGTTCATCTACCACCGGTTTAAGGGCCGCTTCAGCATTTTCTGCTCTTTTGGTTAAACCGGCTTTCTCAGTGGCCCAGTCAGCTCGCTCTTTCTTAAAATTTTGTTTCAGCCGTTCAGCAGTGCTCAAAGCGCTGGTTAATTCTTCCTTAGCTTTATCTGTTTCAGCTTGCTGGGTCTTCAGGGCCTCCTGCAAATCGGCAATCCGGTCCTCCTTGATTTTAATCTCAGCCTGCATACAGATGACATTTTAAAGCTTTTCACAGTCAAGACAAGACATTGAAGTATCAACCACATAATAAAGTTATATGCCTGATACTTGGGGGCTAATGTACCTTCAATTTTTTATATTGCTCGAATACAAAGTCCCAAGCTCAATACAAGTATTCAACTTGGCACTTGGGGGCTAATGGCTATTTGATCAAGTTCTGTTCTAAGGACAACTTTTTATTTTTTAGCCCCGGTTTGTTTATGCTAAACCGGCCCTCGAGGGTTATGCTGACGGATTTCAAAAAATATATATTCAGGATTAAGTCCCGGTTTGACCAAGGTCACAAACCGGCCCTTGGGGGCTACCGGGATGAATGCAAGGGCAGAAAGAAAGAAGGAGTTTACCTCAAATTTATCCCTCATCATTTTGACCAGGCCAGCTTCATAGTCACGGCTAGTATAAAGCCGGTTCAAATAGCCAGAGTGAAGATCTTGAGCATTCAGAGCGGCATATGTTTCTAATTCAACATCCCATTTTCCTTTATTCAAAGGGGAAGAATCCTCTTTCATGGTATGCCTGGTAAGGGTGGCAGGATTCCCGGGTTCAGAGCGGCCTACACCGGTAATCACAACATCGTCATCTTTTGACTCGCCTGTTTGGGTTGGTGCGGCCGTTTTGTCAGCAGGAGTGTGGGATTTCTCAATCTGGACAGAGCTGGCAGGCGGATCAGCAGACGCTGGAGTATTAGTAAGACCTTCTTCAGGGATAATGTTGTCTTGCAGAGGAGGATCATTGGGGATATCTTCAGAAGTAAACATTTCACGATCCGGCGCTTGGTCATGTTCTGGGGCTATATTTTCTTCAGCCGCTTTATCCAGGCGGGCCTTCTTGCTTGGTTTCGGTTTAGCCCTGAAAGAAAAGATAAAAATTAAGGAAAAGTGCAAACCATTGCGCAGCATACTGGAAGCATATGTTCGGTTTAACTTACCCAGCAACTGTTTTCAAAGGTGGTAGCTGGGTGGCTGACGATTCACCAGATGAGGAATGAGAAGTGACCTGATAATCGGGAATCCAGATAAGAAATTGCCGAGTTGTGCGGCGAGCTTCGTGTTGTTGAGTCTTCATAAGAAATTGGGAATCCAGATAAGCAAGAGGATGAGAAAATTTAACTTTCCGGTTTGCCCGGTGAAATTTTGGCAAAGGCAGGATTTCTGAATCGGAAGAGAGAATAGTTACCTCAACGAAAACCGCATTGCTGGCTTCAGCGTCATCCTGACAAACATCATCATCAATAAGGCGTGTAAAAAGTAAGCCAAGTGAATCAAGTTCTACCTCAAGATCCGGGTTACCCACATCATCATCAATGGCTGGGTCAGATGAAGCGGTGGGTTTTCTCTTATGAGCTGGTTTCTTGACAACCTTGGTCTTGGGCCGGGCTGGCCGTCCTGCCTTCTCCGTTTTGTCTTGAGGAAGTTTCTTACTCCAGAACGGATTATCACCCTGGATCAGCAGCAATTAAAACGTTGAACATATAAAATAGTAACTCGGTTCAACAAAAGAGCAATTGAAATATTACCGCTGGCGGTTTGTTGGTGGTGCAGTAAGGAAGCAGACCGGTTTGAGCACAGAGGTGCTCCGGTTCATTCAGCATCTTCTTCACAGATTCTGTGACTTCGTCCTCAGGGAGTTGGATTTTAGTGTGTCGGAGTGGGTCATCGACACTGTCAGTATACTCACACATCAAATTTGGGCGCCGGCTTAGAGGCAAAATACTCCATGATATCCAGCAGCGTGCAAGGTCTATTCCTGTTAAACCATTGGCCATGAAGGCCCGGAGCTTGGACAGTTGAGGAGCATATTTAATTCTCTCCTTAGCGCTTAGCCTTTGTGGAAAAGGGTGAGTGTTGCTGAGCCGTTCCGGACGAAAGCCAGGCAAGGGATTTTCATTATCAGGAGATGTATCCTTGCAATAAAACCAAGTTACGTTCCATTCCTTGGGGTGAGTATGGAGTTTGACGTGAGGGTAGGTGATTTCTTTCCTCTTCTGAATGGCCATACCGCCCAGTTCGGTATTAGGGCCGTCAGTGAATTCAGTACGACGGTTCAAATGAAAGAGATCTCTAAATAATTCGACGGAAGGCTCCTCTTGAAGGTATGCCTCAGAAAGTACTTGAAAGTGACATAGATTGGTGACAGAGTTGGGGCCAATATCCTGTGGACGGAGTTGAAAGTTGGCTAACACATCCCGATAAAATTTGGAGCCGGGCGGTTTGAAACCCCGGGCCATATGATCTGTGAAGACCATGACCTCTCCTTCCTGGGGTGTAGGAGGACATTCATCTCCAGGAACCCTCCAATGGATCGTGTCTTTGCTATCCAAAGCGCCAATCAGGACTAGATCGTTCAGCTGTGATTCTGTGACACGGGAGGGAACCCAGTTGCACTCGTACACTTGTTTGGCCATGACAAGATCTACAAGAAATAAATGATCCGGTTCAAGAACATGCCGGATAAAACGGTGTTGATCTAATTACGGTAAACCGGAGGCAGTACCTATAAACCGGTCTTCTACAACGTAGCATCAGATGGATTCTGGCGGATCAACCAGGGGACTAATGACATATGTACCGGTCTAGCAATTTTTTCTCTATGGTGAAGTTAAACCGCCTGGCCTAAGCATCGGAAGCAATCGAAACTATGGATAACTAGTTATGCAGAAACAAGTTTCACAAAATTATGTTACAGCCACGGATCTACAGCAAGCTCATAAAAACAGGAAATATTTTGAAGACTAAGACGGAAACAGAAGTGAACCATTGAGCGGATAGATGCGGGAGATCTATGAGCTTGGATGAGAAATGGTAAGCGGATGCTAAAGGGATCGCTACTGAACACAGCAAGAGGTCACAGATGCATTCAAGATCAGAGAGCAGCTATGAAAGCGCGATGAACATAGCAAGAACATGAAACCCTAGGAACAGATCTAGGTTAAGTGGGAGAGAGAACTTACCAGGAACGGAGAGGATGCGGAAAGACGCCGCGACAGTCTGGTACGTACAGGTTGATGCAGCGGCCTGAGACGAGGCAGAGGTCGACGGTGGTGGCGGAGCTCCAAAGCCGGCAACGTGAGGAAGAAGAAGAAGAAGGGACGAAGGGGAAGAGAAAACAAATGACCCTTCGGTCTTATTTATAAGGCAACTGAGCTAGGTCAAACGCGCGAATCCAGGAGCTGTCATTAAGAGGGCGTTATGAATTTCATAATGACGTCATGCCGGTTTATAGTAGCCAAATCTGATGACGTCATGCCGGTTTACAGCAATCAAACATGATGACGACATGAAGATTTGCCAATTAACAGAAGACATCCAAGACGCAAGATGGTGTGAAGGATTGACATGAACCAGTTCAAATCAATCTGGGGCCTAATGTTGGGGATATTACCACTGGGTGTAAACCGGCCTACTTGGGTCGGGTTAACGTCATAGTGGTATAAGCAGGTGAAGGCCCAAGGCCTATAGTCGGTTTAGAATCTGTAGCTGTAAAACCGACCTGATGTATAACTTGTATTGTAAGTTAGGAATAGAGAGATACCGACCGGGATACGGATATGAACCGGCTGGGACTCTATGGACCGACGGGCGTCACCCGTGTATATAAGGGGACGGCCCGGCGGCGGTTCAAGGGAGACAACCACAACTCGGGCCTAGGCGAAGCTTGTTTGCTCCCTAGCCATCGAGACCACATCAATTCCATCACAACTAGATGTAGGCTTTTACTTTCATCGAAGGGGCCGAACTAGTATAAACCCCACGTGTCTTTGTGTCCGCTTTAACCCCTTCAAGTAAACTCGTAGTGATGGCTCCACGACTAAGTCCTTTTGCTAGGACATCTGCCGTGACAAATCCACGACAATCTCCATCACCATCCAGCAAGCCTACAAAGGAATACTCACTCCCGGTGGTGAGCATCATGGAATTGTTGATGGAGAAGGGTTGTTGACGACGATGGCCACGAATCCCCCTCTCCGGAACCTCAAACACACTCCAGATCAACCCTACCAATGAAGAACAGGAGGTGGCGGTGGCTCCATATCGTAAAATGCGATAATTCTTTCTCCTTGATTTTTCTCTCCATGAAACGAAACTTATAGGACCACAGCTAGGGCAAGCGGAGGCTCGAGGGGCCCACAAGCTGAGGTGGCGCGCCCTAGGGTGGCGCCACTTGAGCTTGTGGCTTTGTGGTGCCCCCCTTCAGTAGATCTTTTCTGCCAATATTTTTTATTAATTCTAGAAAAATTCTCCGCAAATTTTTAGGCAATTCCAAGAAAAAAAATCTACACAAAGGCAGTTCTGCTAAAAATAACGCCAATCCAGGTTAGTTCCATTGAAATCATGCAAAATAGAGTCCAAAACAAGAGAAAAAGTGTTTTGGAAAGTAGATATGTTTGAGACATATCATGTGGCGCCGTGGGCGTTCACTTGTGGTGCTAAGAAATTTAGTCTGGAGCAAGGGCAACAACCGACACATGAGGAGGTTGGTAACCTTAAATATGGTTTGGATTGTAGTAATAGCCTTCTTCCTTAGAGACCTAGGAAGTATCAAATCCGTGAAGTGATTAAGCTAAGTATGGTTACTTCTATCAATCCTTTGTTATCGCTAAGTAATGTCACTTCTATCAAGCCTTTGTTATCGCATAACGCCTTTGTCTCTGAACCAAACACAAATAAAAAATATTGTGGTTATAAATAGTTATAGAAGTAAGCCTGAGCAGAGGTCTCACATGTGGTTGTGTAGACATGCTTGGGCTCATAAAATAGACATTAACATCGGTATGAACAACAAATAAATACTTTACAACTAGATAAGTGGGCGATGCATCCATGTGACACCACAACTAAATGTTGTCGAATCGAGGATTGAATTTTCCAACCTTGGCCCTAATCTATCTTGTGCTGGTTTTCGGTTATTGAGAACATACTAGACCAATGCACTAGTGTATAGTGACTGCATCATTGTGCCCCAAGGAATTGGTTTCGGCCATTGTACTAGCTTCATTGTCACCGGTTTTTAACATAGTCTTCCACTCGTCCCCGTGTGTCACCTCTCCTTGTACCGATCTTCGGTGCCTCGGGTGGCAATGAGTCTTGGGATTGAGGAGACAAGAGAAAAATTGTTGTGCAAATATATACAAGAAAACCATACCATGAATCCCATAGCTTCATGTATATAGGGTTGTGAGGCTATGCCTCGACAAGTAGTCCGAGGGGATTACTCACACATTAATTCCAATGACACAGACACAGGACATTGTATAGATGTTTACTTGAATATGAATGCTTGATAGTCTTACAATGTCGATTATTGCAATGAGATCTTGATTACAAGTATCAATGTAATGGAATATGGAGATGGTGGTTGTGGCGGCTATAGTGCCAGGGCGATACCAATGATGGCTGGCGAATGTGTGTGTGTGAGATAGATAGATAGATAGATAGATAGATAGATAGAGAGAGAGAGAGCCTTCTAGAGGTCCTCATTCTCATTTATATAGTGTATATGGATGGGATAGGGTTTTTGGGACCTTCTAATGCGAATTGGACCTGTGCCCCTTCACCAAAAGTTTTTTGGGCTGACATCACAGAAGTTGTGGCCCGTGTACCACTATGAATATGAGTTGTTGCTTGCCTTCCCTTTCGTATACTCCATTGATGCCCAATTTTATATGGAAATGGTCCTCTCCTCGACTACATTCCATATATGATTTCATTTCACCTAAACATGTCCAAATATACTAGGAATGGAATAAAGAAGGAGATTTGCACATCCTTGCAATCATCAATGATTAGCGAGCAAGTTGAAGTGGTAAATGTACAAAATATCTAAGGATATCCAGTTCAAACCAGCGTAGAAAACAGCCTAAAATCCAATCATCAACGAGGGTGCCGACAATTCTCCGTCAACATCTAGTCCCGGGGCAGCAACTCTGAAGGTATGGTGTTTGCTGCAGAATGACTCACACCAGTGTGGAGTGGCAGCGGTCTAAAGTGGGAAGACATACCACCAATCTGCTAGTAGAATTTTTGACCTACCATGGTGTTAGAAATATGCCCTAGAGGCAATAATAAAGTGGTTATTATTGTATTTCCGTGATAATTGGCTATTGTTCATGCTATAATTGTATTAACCGGAAACCGTAATACATGTGTGAATACATAGATCGTAATATGTCCCTAGTAAGCATCTAGTGGACTAGCTCATTGATCAATGGATGGTCATGGTTTCCTGACCAAGGACATTGGATTTTATTGATAACGGGATCACATCATTAGGAGAATGATGTGATGGACAAGACCCAATCCTAAGTGTAGCACAAGATCGCGTAGTTTGTTTGCTAAAGCATTTCTAATGTCAAGTATCATTTCCTTGGACCGTGAGATTGTGCAACTCCCAGATACCGTAGGAATGCTTTGGGTGTACCAAATGTCACAACATAACTGGGTGGCTATAAAGGTGCACTACAGGTATCTCCGAAAGTATCTGTTGGGTTCGCACGAATCGAGACTGGGATTTGTCACTCCTTATGACGGAGAGGTATCTCAGGGCCCACTCGATCGGTAATGCATCATCATAACGAGCTCAATGTGACTAAGGAGTTATCCACGGGATCATGCATTACGGAACGAGTAAAGAGACTTGCCGGTAACGAGATTGAACGAGGTATAGAGATACCGATGATCGAATCTTGGGCAAGTAACATGCTGATAGACAAAGGGAATTGTATACGGAATTGATTGAATCCTCGACATCATGGTTCATCCGATGATATCATCGTGGAACATGTGGGAGCCAACATGGGTATCCAGATCCCGCTGTTGGTTATTGTCCGGAGAGATGTCTCGGTCATGTCTGCATGGTTCCCGAACCCGTAGGGTCTACACATGTAACACCCCGGATGTAACTTTCCCAATTTGTACTCCAACTCTTGCCGTTTCCGGCGTTAAGTTATATTTATTTCCTCGGGTTCGGGTTTTGTCTCCGTGTGTTGTTATCGTTGTCATGCATCTCATATCATGTCATCATGTGCATTGCATTTGCATACGTGTTCGTCTCTTGCATTCAAGCATTTTCCCCGTTGTCCGTTTTGCATTTCGGCGCTTCGTTCTCCTCCGGTGGTCATTTCTAGCTTTCTTTTGTGCGTGGGGATTAAACATTTCCGGATTGGACCGAGACTTGCCAAGCGTCCTTGGTTTACTACCGGTAGACCGCCTGCCAAGTTTCGTATCATTTGAACTTCGTTTGATACTCCAACGGTTAACCGAGGGACCGAAAAGGCCTCGTGTGTGTTGCAGCCCAACACCCCTTCAATTTGGCCCAAAACCCACCTAAGTCTTCTCCATCATCTAGAGCGTTCGATCATGATCGCGTGGCCGAAAACCGCACCTCATTTGGACTCTCCTAGCTCTTCCTATGCCTATTTAAAGGCCCCCCGATTTTCGGATCTCCTCCTTCCCCCGAAACCCTAGGTATCGCCCCCGCACCGGCCGGACACGTCCGAATCCGGCCGGACGCGTCCGCTCCACCGCCGCCAGCCAACCGCCGCCTGCCATGTCATCGCCCGCCGCC